>NC_136802.1:39180130-39190130 GCF_951216825.1 Electrona antarctica | reverse complement strand
ATGGAGCCCTTAGTCTTTTAGTCTTAGTCTTACGGGGGGGGGGGGGGGGGGGGCTACAATGTATAATATATACGCAGCTAGGTGGCTAGCACCGACAATTCGCCCGTCCCGCGGGGAGTTCCGTATTTACTGTTATTTTTTTTCCTCTGAAGGTGAGGCGATGAAAAATAGAGCACTTGCTTAATTAACCCATTCTTGGCGGGAACCCCTTTTGGTGTTAGCATCATGTCATGCTTTAGCTATTGAAAAATAGCAGATCTACAAGCTCATAGCGTGCCACCGAGTGGCGCGCTACAAGCTTGTAGGTCTGCTATTTTTGAAAAGTCGAAGAACGACTGACATAGAAACATAGCTTTTTCAGAAAACTGTCAGGATGTAGAAGACATTTTTAGAATCTGATCTCAGGTGAAAATGGGTAAAAAAAAAAAAAAAAGATTCACGTACGGAGCTTACGCAAACCTGTGCACCACAGCCAGGTTCCAGTGATCATAGTGGCATAGCGTACCGTTGCGGAGGACATTTCCGTCCCCAGTGTAGCCACAGGCCTCAGTCAACAAAATGAACACTCTTCCCCCACATCTGAAAAGGTTTGGTGGACCCGGCACAGATAGAATACCTGAATGACGTAGCTCTCCGATCCCACCAGAGCCACCAGACCGTTGACTGCAGCGAGGCGCTGCATGGTGGGACAGCCCTGAAACATAGGCACGCACGCACACCACGCACGCACGCACGCAGACCACGCACACACACGCAGAAATGCAGTCATGATGATGTGCATTCAATACAGCGGAGGTGCATTTGACCCTGTAAAACCCGGATTAAATTCTACTTGCAAAAAAACGATTTCAACCTTACTACTACGTTTTACTACTAGGACTTATCAGAGGAAATGTAAAAAAAATATAATTTTCTTTTTTTTTGCATGTTTATAATAATTATTAAAATTATAATAATAAATTAATAATTTACATTTGGGGGATATCCTTTCACAATGAATAAAACATGTTCTAGACCTTCTAATGATCACAAAAGAACATATATTAGTTATTTTACTTACTTTTATTAGGGTTAAAGGTCAAAGGTTCAAAATTGTTCAAAATTGCACAATCCAGAGATTTTAAATTTGTGTGAATTTCAGCCTCTGTGGGGGGTATTTATATGCAAATATCATGACCAATGGCATTGCAATGGCATGGCAAGGTAGTTCAATACCGTGGATGTGCATTTAAAGAAGGTATGAAGTTCCGTACCTCGGCCAGCAGAATCTTGACCCAGGCGGCCAGCAGTCGAGGGTGGATGTCCTCCGCCTTGCCGTGACCACAGGCGGCCAGGCCGTGCACCACCAGGCCTAGAGACAGGGAGAAGCCTGGAGTCTATGCACACGCACGCACAGGCACACACGCACGCACGGTCGCACACGTACGTACACACACACACACACACACACACACACACGTTACGGCCCGACTAAACTGTCTCTTCTCTCTAAATCTACGGCGCTCTCCGTGGTTTCGATCAGAACGGCAATGTTCTTGTCCTAATTTCTGACTTAACCGAGCCTCTCGTTTGGAATATAAACGCTTTTAAAGAGAGTTCAGATGTGACAGGGCGAGGTAGCAAGGGAAGATTATGCCTCCCTGGTTTTGGAGGGTAATGGAAGGCGGGGGCTTTTCAGAGTAAAATCTGCCTCATCTGCTTGGCACTATAGCGCCTTCATTTTGAAAAATTCCGGTGCATTCAAGGTGTTTAAAAAAGACCTAAAAGTGTCTCCAGACTTCTTGGGCCTCCTACGGGTGTAATTATAAAGAATGTCTGGAGATGTTTTGGGCAAAATAAGTGCTAACCCCTTTTGGTGTTTTAAACATTATGTTATAATTTAGCTATTGAAAAATAGCAGATCTACAAGCTCATAGCGCGCCACCGAGTGGCGCGCTACGAGCTTGTAGGTCTGCTATTTTAGAAAAATCGTGAAAATATTTATTTCAGAAAACTGGAGGATTTAGAAGATTTTTTTTAAATTTCGACGTCAGGCCTAAATGGGTTAATCTGGAAGTTTGCACTGCTCATTCCTGCTTGCTTTGCTGCTGTCATGCTGTCGTCATGCTGCTGCTGCTGCTGCTACACTCTCACCACTGCTGTCTTGCTCAAACACTGCTGCTCACCCTCCTCCGCCCCCCCAGCTACCACCTGTTGTTTTGGATCTGACGTTTATTTACGGGGGGATTCAACTTCGGAGCCCCTATGGTTGGGGACTGATGCGCTTTATCAAGAGTACATAAAAAGCAGATCCAATTCATCGCCAAACCATAATAAATATATTGCTCATTTTATATTCAATAAAAATGTATTCTATCCATTCATGAGTTGTCCCGACAGAATGATTATTTTGGGGGGCTGAGAAGAACCCCTGATCTAACTCGGGGGTTCTCAACATTTTTGGCTGGGGACCCCCGGAAATGCTTTGGCCATGTCTCGCGACCCCCCCCCGTCCCCCCCACCACTACCACCACCACCACCAATACAAACTGACTGCAAAAATAACATTAATAATAGAGAAAATATATCATAAATGAATACTGAAACAAGATATAATCATTAAGGAAAGTGTATGCATAAATAATTTGGCGACCCCCCGAGGGGTCGCGACCCACGGGTTGAGAACCCCTGATCTAACCGACCTGCTGGTTGTCCTCAGTCAGGCCTCGCAGTGTGTTCATGACCTCCTCGGCCTTGCCGGCGTCGACCAGGCCTCCTCGGAAGGCCGAGACCACCACGCATGCCACGGAGTAGGACAGCACCTGGTGGACACGGGACAGGACGGGGGACAAGACAGGAGAGGACAGATGTTTTGACCCATTATTAAAGGAGAATGCCATGCTAGAGGATTTCTTACCTTTCTTTGTAGTTGTTACGTCCCCACCAAAGAGGTCCAGGTGTTATTTTGTGCAAAACCTCCTTATTGGCTATTTCCCCTACCATAAGCCCTCAATGAATTGAATTGAATTGGGCTAATTCGCTTATTTCCATCACTCAAAATTATATTTTTGAGTGGTGTAAACCACTCCTACAACTGGCTTTGTTAGTCTGTCTGTGCAGAAAAAATGAGCATGGTTGCTACGGTCACCCAGTTCACCCGGGTGTGATTTCATTACGTCAGACATTACGTCAGACCACAGCTGATCAGGCTATATAAGACCTTACACCACTCAGTTCACACGGGTGTGATTTTTTTGGTATATCCTCAATGTAAATAATATCCCAAGCGGCACACTTTACTACTTATTTAGATGGAAATAAGCGAATTAGCATAACACCCCATAGCCCCATTCAATTCCCATTCAATTCAATGCAATTCATTGAGGGCTTATGGTAGGGGAAATCGCCAATAAGGAGCTTTTGCACAAAAAACACCTGGACCTCTTTGGTGGGGACGTAACAACTACAAATAAAGGTAAGAAAGTTAAGAAAGCCTTCTAGCATGGAATTCTCCTTTAAGACCTGAGGACGATTCCACAAAAACAATGCTTTCTAAATCGGTAGTTCAGTACATATTAATTAATTAAAATGTAATAATAAAAAAAATCAGATCTGCAAAGGAGTGTGCGTGCGTACGTGTGTTCCTACCTCCTGCAGCATGCGTCCCTGTCCACCGCTGTCCCGCAGGCTGACCAACAGCTTGTCCAACGTGAGGACCACACGGACCCCGTGTTCAGACTGACCACTGCTGGACAGGCTCCCTAGAACCAGCCCAATGCCCAGCACACAGCCCGCACTGGGGAGACAGGAGAGAGACGTTAGAGGACACAGCCCGCACTGAGAGAACACACACACACACACACACACACACACACGCACACGCACACGCACGCGCACGATCTAAAGACATCGACACAACAGTGATACTGACTTGTATTCCAGACTGGGGTCGAAGGAACACGACTCCAGACTGTCCAGAGAGGTCGTCAGGAGGTCAGCGTCCTTCTGGGCCGAGACCTCACTGGACCACCAGGAGAGAGAGAGAGAGAGAGAGAGAGAGAGAGAGAGAGAGAGAGAGAGAGAGAGGGTCATAACTAGTGTTGTAGTCAAGTCCACCTAGTCAAGACAGAGTGTGGGAGGGGGTTGAGTCCGAGTCTTGATTAAAGCTTCTGGCTCTGCTACTTTTGATGCTTTTTTTGTGCCGCTGTAGTGTGATCAAGAAGGGTGTTAATGTACGTAAAATATCAACACGTTTGAATATGGAGAAAGAGGTTTCTGCCCCGACAGGCAGTGACGATGCACAAGGTCATATTGGTATACTTTGGTCCCTCAGCGTAATGACAGTGATCATGTTACCTGAGCCGTTCCCGGTGCATGGCGGACAGCACCATGCCCAGGGCCAGGCCGGAGTGGAACTGCACCGCCTGGGAGTCGTCCGCAGTGGGCTGGCCGGGAAGGCCGGCCCGCAGCGTGGCCAGGACCTCCGACACGCCCTCCCGGTGCCAGCCGGACAGCACGGGCACCACCAGGCACAGCGCCAGGGCGGCGCAGGAGCGGGCGATGGTGCTCGCCATGTTCTCGCCCGAGTACGAGCGCTGAGGAGGACGAGGAGGCTGTTAGATTAGCGGATTTGAATGAAAATCAACCGATAATTACCAGTAGGTTACTTATCACTCGATTGCAGACGTCGATATTTAAAAAATGTCTTCTAAATCCTGACAGTTTTCTGAAATACCTCATGTTTCTGTATCAGTGGTGCTCAATATTTCATGGACCCCCAGAATTATGAGTATTTGGCCTCCAACCATATGTTGTTCCAGGGACCCCCCAGAACAGAAGCAAAGATTTGAGTTAAAAATGTTCGCTCTGAAAGAATATATATTCAAAGATTTGCGCCACATTTTCATGATTTTCCAAAAAATAGCAGACCTACAAGCTCGTAGCGTGCCGCGCGCTATGAGCATATCAGTCTTAACCGGCCATGTAAGTCAGTTTGACGATGTTTTTTCTTCGGTGGCAGTAATTTAATTTCCGTGCAGCCAGCAGTCGGCTCCAGGTGAGCCTGCTGGCTTGATTGCATTGGAGTGATAAGTAACCTATTGGTGATTATGGGTTGATAACATTAAGCGGGTGGTTAGATTGACCGTTACAAAGATGTATGGAAAAGGAAGAATATACTGACAATTTCATCAACACATAAAAACTACGCTGAAATGTTAGGGAGGGACCAGGGGAGAAGAGATCCAGTAGAATTATAGACAAGTATTTTTAAGCTTGGTTGCGCCCGGATGTTGCGCTCTGAAAATAGCAGATCTACAGGTCCACAACGCGTCGCACTGCGTGTTGTGAGCTTGTAGATCGGCTATTTTCAGAGCGTCTTTCGCTACTACTTGTATTTGCCTGCATCTCCTCCCTGTCTCTCCTTCTCTCTCTATCTCTCTCCCCCGACACGGTTGAGGCAGATGGCCGCACACCCTAGAGTCGGGTTCTGCTTGACGTTTCTTCCGAATATAATCGATATAATCGATAATATAACATCGCATCGCATGGATGCACCTGGGACGTATCTTCAGTGATGTTTCCTGAGGTCATCAGGGTTTCGGGTCTTCCAACATCATACCCCTCACTCAGGCGACCCAGCCGGGGTTGATCAAATCCCGACTTACGTCCCAGTAGCTACCCTCGATCAGTCCATCAGGGAATGAGCAAGGCCACACAATCTGTTGCTCCGGAACTACTCTGCCGGGACTGGGAGAACCAAAATCTGGCGCGTGGAAGGACTAGGCTCTGTGGGTTGACTCCTGTCCGGGCCTCTCCAACGTCTCACCAGGTCCACTCCTGCTCTCACCAGGCCCAGGACCTGTGCGTTGCACCAGACTCCCAGTACCAGGCACTCCACTCAGGAGTGGTGGATTATAATGGCCCTCCTAAAGGCCTCACCAAGGTTTGTTGGGCTTCCTCCTCACGGAGGACACATACTAATATAATAAAGAAGACAGTGATATTTACATGTATGAACCAGGGGAAGACTTGTCCTCTGGCCTTGTAGCTGCTGTTGATGACACTGAGCAGGGTGTCCAACACCATGGACAACCAGCTGGACGTGGGGAGCACCTCTGGACCCACCTGCACAGAACACCACTGTGTTAATGACAGCAACACACCTGCTGCACCGTTCATTTAACGCTAGAACACTAGACATCATTTTGTCACACCATCACTAAGCACGGGTATATATGACCCATTACTCATCAAAAGCAATACATGGCAACTTGAGGTACTCTTACTTATTATTTCATCAAGACCAAAAAAAAAGGAAAATAGATATAAGGGGAGGGGGGGGGGGGGGGGCGGAGTATCGATGAAAAACATGGGTTTTACTTTAAATGTATTTCTAAAATAAATTAAAATAAAATGGAGCTGGGAACTTCTTTGGATTCCTGGTCCAGTGATGGTAATAATAATAATGATGATAATAATAATAATAATAATTATGGGGACCCACCCACCTCCGCAACATTATGAAAATCACATAAAACATAATTATCTGGGTGAAAATCACCCGTGTTTAGTATTCTAGAAGAAGATAATTTTAATCTATGAAAAAGATCATGATGATCCACACAGACCTGGCTGTGAATGGCTTCATTGGGAAGTGTTTCTAATGTGCTGTGTGCCCATGAACTGTAGTGATGTAGCGAGACCCAAGCCCCCAGTAAGGCTATCCAACGTTGACGCTGCCACTACCTACTGGCCAAATGTGGAACTGCAGCACTTTCATGGAGGTGGACGGACGTTCATGACGTCACGTGCGTAAGCCAAGCCCGGACGTCAAATTTGAGGTCCTCGGGGCTAGGCTAGGCTAAACTTCCGCTCGCTCGAGCCATTGAGTTATAATTATACTTCCGGCAGTCTTCCGGGTGCTTCAAAACGCCACTGAGCAACTTCTATTGAAATGAATAGCGGGGGGGGACTGGACTGACTGCACCCCCAGGCTGCAGTGAGTCCAGGGGCAGGTTGCTCTACTACTCACCCCCAGGCTGCAGTCAGTCCAGGGGCAGGTTGCTCTACTACTCACCCCCAGGCTGCAGTCAGTCCAGGGGCAGGTTGCTCTACTACTCACCCCCAGGCTGCAGTCAGTCCAGGGGCAGGTTGCTCTCTACTACTCACCCCCAGGCTGCAGTCAGTCCAGGGGGCAGGTTGCTCTACTACTCACCCCCAGGCTGCAGTCAGTCCAGGGGCAGGTTGCTCTCTACTACTCACCCCCAGGCTGCAGTCAGTCCAGGGGCAGGTTGCTCTACTACTCACCCCCAGGCTGCAGTCCGTCCAGGGGCAGGTTGCTCTACTACTCACCCCCAGGCTGCAGTCAGTCCAGGGGGCAGGTTGCTCTACTACTCACCCCCAGGCTGCAGTCAGTCCAGGGGCAGGTTGCTCTACTACTCACCCCCAGGCTGCAGTCAGTCCAGGGGCAGGTTGCTCTACTACTCACCCCCAGGCTGCAGTCTGGGTCCAGGGGGCAGGTTGCTCTACTACTCACCCCCAGGCTTCCGTCTGGGTCCAGGGGCAGGTTGCTCTACTACTCACCCCCAGGCTTCCGTCAGGGTCCAGGGGCAGGTTGCTCTCGTATTTGGCCACGACGGCGGCCAGTCCGCTCAGAGCCAGGATGGAGTTGCCCTGTACCACGGGACTGTCCCTTGAAAACACACAGCACACACACATTGTTATAGGCAAATAGGTGACGGGACGCTATATTCAACTGTACTCTTAATTTAAAAAATATTGTTCAGAGAATTAGAAATGTTGAGTTCCCACAGCAGCATCTTCCTAGCTGCGTGTGGAAGTGCCTTTGAGCAAGACGCTGTGTATAGCACGTTAATGTGTAGTGGTGTTCCACTGTTGCAGTGCGTGCGTGCGTGCGTGCGTGCGTGCGTGCGTGCGTGCGTGCGTGCGAAGTACATTACAAAGTGCATGTGGGTGTTCAGGAAGGACTAGAAAAAGTGCCACATGAACGCAGAGCGTTTATCATGTATCATTATTACTAGAAACAAGCCTCCGGTTTTTATAGTGTTTTATCCATTAGAATTTTATGTGTGCACTCGTAACATTTATGCACGGTACTTTAACAACCAAATAAAATCTGCCACATCGCAGTCATAAAATAAATACAAGCATTTCAAGACAAAGGCAGCGCATAAAAATAACAATAATAATAATAATAAAGCTGTGTGAAACAGAAGATAAACACAGCGGGGATACGAGACATTACATGAGAGGAAGTCAATAAAATCGGGAAATAATATTAGCAACATGAGAACAGTGGTTTAGATTAGAACAGTGGTTCTGAAAAAACAGCAGATGTACAACAAGTTCATTTTTCTCTGCGCCAACACAGCGTATACGACTAGAATGAACAAGTCGCAAGAATGGAGAAATCATCCGTCATGGGGGCTTCTGCCAGAAATATGGGAGGGAAGCCTCGCCCCTATGGGAGTTGGGCGTTGTCATGTTCTAATACAAGACCAGACGCCCCATCTCAGGACCTCAGTGGCGTGCCTCGCTAATCATTAGCCCATTTTGACCTGAGATCGGATCTAAAATGTCTTCTACATCCTGACAGTTTTCTGAAAAAGCTATGTTTTCTATGTCAGTGGTTCTTTGATTTTTCAAAAATAGCAGATCTACAAGCTCGTAGCGCGCCACTCGGTGGCGCGCTATGAGCTTGTAGATCTGCTATTTTTAAATAGCTAAAGCATAACATAATGCTAACACCAAAAGGGGTTCCCGCCCAAAATGGGTTAGACTCCCAACCCACACTTCCTGGTATCGAATCCCGCTTGCGTCAATATTTTTCTGCCAAACTGCAAAACACTTTTGTTTGCCGATAAAGTAACATTTTAGACCGGCGTAGAGGGGCGCCGTCTCAAGCCAACATTAGCAACGAGAGCCACCGCCGACCGAGCTGAAGCGAGCGAGTTTCCGTGGCGAACGTCGTAGCGCGCCACTCGGTGGCGCGCTGTGAGCTTGTAGATCTGCTATTTTTCAATAGAGCACCGAAGTCCTGACGTCACTGTCAGTAGAGGGCGTCAGTCCCCAGGTTCATGTATTTTTTTATAAGCATTGTAATCTCCATAGGGGGATTTTAGATCGCCTCATATAAGAACTGTGTTTGAAAAATAAACCGATCACCCCGGCCTTTCACTCATATGGATATGAAGCATTGACTGAAGGTGGAAATGTACAAATATACCCAAAGAGTAACAAAATAAGCGTTAGAAACGAGCCAAACAACCCAGAGACTACATTTCCGGGTAGGCATCTGCCCGTCGCACAACGGAAACTGAACGTTAATTACGTTTATTTTAATTTTAATTTTATTGATATTTAATGTCTCGTCAAGTACGAGTCGAGTCACCACCAGCTGAGCCAACGAGGAATCTCAGGAACGCAATGTGTTGACAGCTGGGCGTGACGTATATTAGCAGCGACATTGCCTGCATATGTAGTTTCAAGGCTTTGCGGTCACATTAATTAAATTTTCTCCAGAAACTGGCTGTATCAAATATGAATGGACATCATTAACGACGCACAGCCACACCCCTGACAGAAAGGCCGGGGTGATCGGTTTATTTTTCAAACACAGTTCTTATATGAGGCGATCTAAAATCCCCCTATGGAGATTACAATGCTTATAAAAAAAATACATGAACCTGGGGACTGAAAGTGACGTCAGACTTCGGTGCTCTATAGCTAAATTATAACATGTTTAAAACACCAAAAGGGTTCCCGCCCAGAATGGGATAATGTTGTGGGGACTGCTTTTGCACTGCTCTGCCACTCAAAACATCCACTGTCTTGGGCTGCTGGATGCAATGGGGTTGGGCTGCTATGTCCGGCAGACATGGTTGAGGGCGGGGGGTGATATGTCCCGCGTGCCCACAAAGCTGGGGATGCATGGTTGAAACTAAAGTGGTTGAAACAAACAACTGAAGAAATAAATCAAGGTTAAATGTGGTGAGGCGAG
>NC_136802.1:39164197-39179930 GCF_951216825.1 Electrona antarctica | reverse complement strand
ATAAATCAAGGTTTATTGACCTGAGATCAGATTCTAAAAATGTATGTTTGAAAATGACAGTTTTCTGAAAAAGCTATTTTTCTATGTCAGTCGTTCTTTGATTTTTCAAAAATAGCAGACCTACAAGCTCGTAGTGCGCCACTCGGTGGCGCGCTATGAGCTTGTAGATCTGCTATTTTTCAATAGCTAAAGCATAACATAATGCTAACACCAAAAGGGGTTCCCCGCCCAACATGGGTTAGACTCCCAACCCACACTTCCTGGTATCGAATCCCGCTTGCGTCAATATTTTTCTGCCAAACTGCAAACACTTTTGTTTGCCGATAAAGTAACATTTAAGACCGGCGTAGAGGGGCGCCGTCTCAAGCCAACATTAGCAACGAGAGCCACCGCCGACCGAGCTAAAGCGAGCGAGTTTCCGTGGCGAACGTTGTGAAGCCCCGTCCGTTGCAACCCGATAGGCACAGAATAGTGCCTATATAACGGCACCATATAACCCATTCTGACCTGAGATCAGATTCTAAAAATGTCTTCTACATCCTGACAGTTTTCTGAAAAAGCTATGTTTCTATGTCAGTGGTTGTTCGATTTATCAAAAATAGCAGACCTACAAGCTCGTAGCGCGCCACTCGGTGGCGCGCTGTGAGCTTGTAGATCTGCTATTTTTCAATAGAGCACCGAAGTCCTGACGTCACTGTCAGTAGAGGGCGTCAGTCCCCAGGTTCATGTATTTTTTTACAAGCATTGTAATCTCCATAGGGGGATTTTAGATCGCCTCATATAAGAACTGTGTTTGAAAAATAAACCGATCACCCCGGCCTTTTCACTCATATGGATATGAAGCATTGACTGACGGTGGAAATGTACAAATATACCCAAAGAGTAACAAAATAAGCGTTAGAAACGAGCCAAACAACCCAGAGACTACATTTTGTGCCCGTCGCACAACAGAAACTGAACGTTAATTACGTTTATTTTAATTTTAATTGTATTGATATTTAATGTCTCGTCAAGTACGAGTCGAGTCACCACCAGCTGAGCTTACGTCAACGAGGAATCTCAGGAACGCAATGTGTTGACAGCTGGGCATGACGTATATTAGCAGCGACATTGCCTGCATATGTAGTTTCAAGGCTTTTGCGGTCACATTAATTCCATTTTCTCCAGAAACTGGCTGTATCAAATATGAATGGACATCATTAACGACGCACAGCCACTCCCCTGACAGAAAGGCCGGGGTGGTCGGTTTATTTTTCAAACACAGTTCTTATATGAGGCGATCTAAAATCCCCATATGGAGATTACAATGCTTATAAAAAAATACATGAACCTGTGGACTGACACCCTCTACTGAAAGTGACGTCAGACTTCGGTGCTCTATAGCTAAATTATAACATGTTTAAAACACCAAAAGGGGTTCCCGCCCAGAATGGGATAATGTTGTGGGGACTGCTTTTGCACTGCTCTGCCACTCAAAACATCCACTGGCTTGGGCTGCTGGATGCAATGGGGTTGGGCTGCTATGTCCGGCAGACATGGTTGAGGGCGGGGGGTGATATGTCCCGCGTGCCCACAAAGCTGGGGATGCATGGTTGAAACTAAAGTGGTTGAAACAAACAACTGAAGAAATAAATCAAGGTTAAATGTGGTGAGGCGAGACACTTACTTTGCGGCGGACTTCAAGACATCAGTCAACTGGTCTCTGGCACTGTTGGAGTGGAGAGAGAGAGAGAGAGAGAGAGAGAGAGAGAGAGAGAGAGAGAGAGACAGAGACAGAGACAGAGACAGAGAGAGAGAGAGAGAGAGAGAGAGAGAGACAGAGACAGAGACAGAGACAGAGACAGAGACAGAGAGAGAGGAGAGGAGAGGAGAGAGAGAGAGAGAGAGAGAGAGAGAGAGAGAGAGAGAGAGAGAGAGAGACAGAGACAGAGACAGAGACAGAGACAGAGACAGAGGGAGAGGGAGAGAGAGAGAGAGAGAGAGAGAGAGGGAGAGGGAGAGGGAGAGGGAGAGGGAGAGGGAGAGGGAGAGGGAGAGGGAGAGGGAGAGGGAGAGGGAGAGGGAGAGGGAGAGGGAGAGGGAGAGAGAGAGAGGGAGAGGGAGAGGGAGAGGGAGAGGGAGAGAGAGAGAGAGAGAGAGAGAGAGAGGGAGAGAGAGAGAGCAAAGATGAGTATGAGAAACAGAATGATTTAGAATTCATCGGTGGATAGATGGACTAGGTGGGTCTTTCATCTCTCCATGCAATGATCTATGATGGTGCGCACGCACGCACACGCGCACACACGCACACACGCACACATGCACGCACGCACGCACGCACGCACGCACGCACGCACGCACGCACGCACGCACACACACGCACACACACGCACACACACGCACACACACGCACCCACACACACACTCTCCTTTCATCTCGGGCTAGGGGCATCCGTCACTTGGCCGACGTGGCAGATGGCTGCCCTGCAAGACGCATGACCTCGCCGCTTCCCTGCTGGTACAGTACAGTATACAGTGTGTGTGTGTGTGTGTGTGTGCGTAGTACTGTGCAGTGGATGAATATTACAGTACAAGTGAGAAAAATGGGGCAACGAGAGCCCGGTTTTGGAAGAACGTGGCCCCCCCCCGTTCTCATTTGTACTGTAACATAATTTTTGTGTACTACTAATATGTGACTTCATATGCATTCGATCGATGTGCAGTACATCAATATTGAAGACGACAATGATGTAGTCTCTAGACATAAGTGAACATACTGTGAGTGCGTGCGTGCGTGCGTGCGTGCGTGCGTGTGTGTGTGTGTGTGCGTGTGTGTGCGTGCGTGTGTGCGCGCATGCATGCGTGATAAATGGTTTCATTCAGGCAGTGCATCACAGGCCAGGGGGTGCTCTGTCTCTCTCCCTGTCTCCCCCCCCCCCCCCCCTCTGTCTCTCACTCTCTCACTCCCCCCCCCTCCCCCCTTAACCCATTTTGACCTGAGATCAGATTCTAAAAATGTCTTCTACATCCTGACAGTTTTCTGAAAAAGCTATGTTTCTATGCTATGTTTTTCAAAAATAGCAGACCTACAGTACAAGCACGAGCTTGTAGATCTGCTATTTTTCAATAGCTAAAGCATAACATAATGCTAACACCAAAAGGGGTTCCCGCCCAAAATGGGTTAATCCCCCCCCCCCCCTCTCTCTCTCTCTCAGACATGTGTGTTTGGAGTTATGAGCTGGAGACACGCTATAGCACCAGCTGAACGTGACGAGGCTCTCGGGGAACAACCCGCCGCCATACGGCCGCGTGCGTATCCATCTTCATCCCGCTTCTCTGCATAGCCTCCGGAAGCAACATGGTTCCGCTACGAACAAACCCTGTTTACACTTATCTTAATCTCTCAAGAACAGATTTCCGA
This sequence comes from Electrona antarctica, assembly GCF_951216825.1. Lineage (NCBI taxonomy): Eukaryota > Metazoa > Chordata > Actinopteri > Myctophiformes > Myctophidae > Electrona > Electrona antarctica. Next base: position 39,176,530 of record NC_136802.1, on the reverse strand, counting down.
GTTGCGCCGCTGAAATCTGTCGGCATGGGGCCGTTCAGAACGTTGCATTCATGAGTTTCAAATGTACCTGTTCGCTCCCCAACATGGCAGGTGTATATTAGACTACATTTGAAGACAGTCTAACCTCCCACGGGGCAGCACACCTAAACCTAACCTTAACCCATTTTGGGCGGGGAGCCCTTTTGGTGTTAGCATTATGTTGTGCTTTAGCTATTGAAAAATAGCAGATCTACAAGCTCAGAGCTTGTAGGTCTGCTATTTTTGAAAAATCGAAGAATGACTGACATAGAAACATAGCTTTTTCAGAAAACTGTCAGGATGTAGAAGACATTTTTTTTAGTCTGATCTCAGGTCAAAATGGGTTAACCCATGTCTAACCAATGACTAGTCTAAACTAAGTATGCACCCCAGATACATTGTTGTCGTTAGTGGGAATGAACATATTAGGCGCCCCACTGGAAGAGGAGGGCTTATAAGGCAGAGCAAACGGCCAACATACCGCTATGTCGATGGGGTTTTCCAGATTGTAACGATCGGCAGAATAGCTTTGGTCGATCTTGACTTCCAGTTCATTGTGTGTGTGTGTGTGTGTGTGTGTGTGTGTGTGTGTGTGTGTGTCGGTGTGTGTGTGTGTGTGTGTGTGTGTGTGTGTGTGTGTGTGGGTATCGGTGTGTGTGTGTGTCGGTGTGTGTGTGTGTGTGTGTGTGTGTGTGTGTGTGTCGGTGTGTGTGTGTGTGTGTGTGTGTGTGTGTCTGTGTGTGTGTGTGTGTGCTCACCACAGCCATGCACAGTGGTGTTTGTACTGCAGATCTTCAGGGCTCCCCTTGCCTTGTTTCTGCTGCATCTCCAGCTCACCACGTCGACCCTGAAGACAATGCGCACGCACGCACGCACGCACGCACGCACGCACGCACACACGCACGCACACACACACACACACACACGCGCACACTCAGTGGAGTGGGCGGGGTCTATGGGCTGGAAACCAGGCTACCTCTTACAACTAACTAATAGGCATGTAACGATATATCGTATATCGATATTATATCCCGACGACATGTATCGATTTATTAAAAAATTATATCGATTAAAAAACATTTTTTATTTTTTTTAGGGGGGCTAGTGTGTGATATGAAATGTGAGCTGTAATCATATTCCATCATATTCACGTGCTTTTGGAGAGAAATGAGACGGACTCCATGCAGTCACTTTCAGTAGTAGAGGCCTGCAGAGGGGAGCTGTATGTGTCTGTGACACAGGTGATGGTCGTTATTGATGCTCATTAATACATCAAGGAAGGCAATTATGTTTCTGCACTGTCAAATAGGTCTACATCTATCCTAAGATGCCATCAAAGAAAAGAAGAAATGTTAACTCGAGCTAGGTTTAAACATGAAAGCATGTTTACAGTTGTTGCACAGAAATTAAGTAATTTTACATGAAAAGTAATGCTACTTTTGCAATGTAGTTAAATAAAAATTGTGAAAAAAGCTTGGGGGGAAGATAAATCATAAAAAAAAAAGGTTTTTCGGTCATTTGTCTGGAAGATAATTGTGTTAATATCGTGAAAAATCGTATCGTGAACCTCATATCGTGATACGTATATCGTATCGTGAGTTGAGTGTATCGTTACATGCCTACTAACTAATGATTCAATGTCATCGATTGAGGCACTGTGGAGTACTTTCAGAATAAGATAATATATAACGCACATCCTCCAAGACCGGAGGATGTGCTGAGCCAAACAGATAAACATAAACGTAACATAAACATAAATGTAATGCTCCAGGTAACTTTTATTCACACACTCTTCTTGTATAAAGTTTCTTATGAGTTTCTTTATTTCATGATATGACAGCAGCAGTCCACTTAGAGAAACGAACGCGTTTCGGCGCTGTTTCAAACTAGTTTCAAACTAGTTTGAAACGCTGAGGAAGGCCTGTGTGCCGAAACGCGTTCGTTTCTCTAGGAGGAAGGCCTGCGTGCCGAAACGAGCTACCTTTAGGCGCTACGTATGTGCATCTGCAGCCCCGCACCAAGCACAGTGCTATTTAACCCATTTTGACCTGAGATCAGATTCTAAAAATGTCTGTTTGAAAATGACAGTTTTCTGAAAAAGCTATGTTTCTATGTCAGTCTTCCTTCGATTTTTCAAAAATAGCAGACCTACAAGCTCGTAGCGCGCCACTCGGTGGCGCGCTATGAGCTTGTAGATCTGCTATTTTTCAATAGCTAAAGCATAACATAATGCTAACACCAAAAGGGGTTCCCGCCCCAAAATGGGTTAAACGATGGACTCTGACACTTTTGAGAAGCGAACAGTTTTCTGCTGACTAAAACGGAATACGCTCTTGGCGTGAACAAGTGAAAGCGTGCAACCATCCACGGGAACAGACGTGGGAGGAGGCCGGGTAGCGCGGTGAGCATGTCTCTTCAACGTCTGGCATCACCAGAACAGACGCTCGACGTTGAAAGTATGGTACGACGACGTCAGGAGATGATGGGGGGGAAAATAAAAGCTCTCCACTCTCTCTAGGGAGACGCACCACCTTAATACTGGGTCTTCAACTCAAGAGATGCTGGCTGGCATATTCGAGCGTGCAGTTTAGAATGTTCTCTCGCTCACTCGTCGCCCATGCTCGTTTGGAGCGCTCCCAAAGCCACTCTGACCCATTTTAACCCATTTAGGCCTGACGTCGAAAATTAAAAAAAAAGTCTTCTGAAAAAATATATATTCAAAGATTTGTGCCGCATTTTCACGATTTTTCAAAAATAGCAGACCTACAAGCTCGTAGCGCGCCACTCGGTGGCGCGCTATGAGCTTGTAGATCTGCTATTTTTCAATAGGTAAAGTATAACATAATGCTTAGTTAAAACACCAAAAGGGGTTCCCGTCCAGAATGGGTTAAAAACAGATCCACGCTCAATTAAAAAAATCGGCCCCCAGCGCCGCTCCCACTCCACTCGTATCCACTACCTCAGTGGTTCCCAAAGTGGGGTCCGGGGACCCCTAGAGGTCCTCGATAGAGCTCCAGGGGGTCCCCAGCTAAATGATAATTAGGAACCAAATGGACCCTTATCTGTATGTAACTCTGAGAGTGTATAAATGGAACCAAATGGACCCGATTTGTTAAATTCACATTGATTTTACAATATAAATTGGGGTCTCAGAGATTAGAAATGCCATTAAATGGGGGTCCGTATATACTAATGCATGTCAAACAGGAGGTCCTTGAAATTAAACGGGTTGAGAATCACTGCTAGAGCGGTAAAAATCTTCTCTTATGGGGTTGTCCCTGCCGTATCTTTTCAAATGGGGGTCCGCGGGTTAACACTTTGACGCCATACCCCGCGGAACCCGCATTTTAATCAAATATCCAACGCTGCCGACATTGTTTTATTACCTTTGGAGCATACGCTGAAGTATTTGCAGCTTTCAACCACGAAAATCCGGTAAAAAATGGTCGTTCGTCTTGTTATGATCAGATGCACCAGCGGCCATGACAATGCGAAACGAAACCAAAGTGCAGAGCAAGTTGTAGTCCAAACAAACCCCCCCGTCCACTTGCATTGGGCTCAATTTCCCAGAAGCCCTAGCAGCCCAGATGATGACTTGATTTCCGGTTTCGTCATCATAACGCGACGGCCTCGTCATCAGGTCCCGGATAAATGCGCTGTTTCTTTTTAATTATTTTAAAACAGAGAATTAAACTAAATTAGCGTCACTAGAACTGTTAATAGGTGTCAATTTGGGAGTCCTTGACATGAACAGGTTTGGGAACCACTGCTCTACCTCACCTAGCATCAGCTCCCTGTACTTACCGCACGGCACGGCATGCCGTACCTGAGCTGATGTGCTACAGCTACTCATTGCGCTGTGTTGGTGGTGCCCCGGGGATCGTACCCATGACCTTGTGGTCATGGGTAGAGCTCTACTAACTGAGCGTCTCGGACACGCACCCTGAAACCGCAAACTAAATGAAGGGACAATGAGAACCAACCTGCAGTACGGCGTGGAAGGCTCTGTTCATGAAGGCCCTCCAGGCCTGAGGCAGCAGGAGAGCACGGTGCCACTCTGACGGCTGGATGTTCACCTACGCACGCACACGTACCCGCACGCACGCACACGCACACGCACACGCACACACACACACATCATTAACCCATTTAGACCTGAGTTAAAAACATTCACTTTGAAAGAATATATATTCAAAGATTTGCGCCACATTTTTACGATTTTTCAAAAATAGCAAGTGGCGCGCTACGAGCTTGTAGATCTGCTATTTTTCTATAGCTAAATTATAACATAATGTTTAAAACACCAAAAGGGGTTCCCGCCCAAAATGGGTTGATATGCCAGTAAGACGCCTGAGGGCGAGAGGCACGCATCCGCCTTGGTGACAGCAGACGGCTGGGCGAGCGCTGGCGCTTTGGCATTTGAGGTCAGATGTAGAGTTGCTGGCCAATATTGATGACATCAGGGATCTCCATATATGGGCATTCCCATATATGGGATTAACCCATTTTGGGGCGGGAACCCCTTTTGGTGTTTTAAACATTATGTTATAATTTAGCTATTGAAAAATAGCAGATCTACAAGCTCATAGCGCGCCACCGAGTGGCGCGCTACGAGCTTGTAGGTCTGCTATTTTTGAAAAATCGTGAAAATATTTATTTCAGAAAAGGATTTAGAAGATTTTTTTTACATTTTGAGGTCAGGCCTAAATGGGTAAATATTGATCGCCATCCCTGATGATGTCACGTGATGTCCTAAGGGTGACGGACTAACTAACTGACAGGAAATGCATGTTTTCATAGTAAAAGCGACCTGCAGTCGCAATAAACACTGTGACGGCTGGATGTTCACTTATACTGTACAGCCAGAGCTAGAGGAGGATATATTAGTATAGTGTATTTACTTCATGGATGAGTGCAGTCAGGGTCTGCTGGAAGCTGCGGCTGCGTGCCAGGAGGAAGCGTGGAAGGGATCTGCCGTCACGGTCCGTCTGCACGGGCAGGTCGTAGGACAGGAGGAGACCAGCTGCAATGCACACACCAATGATAAATACTATTAGAATTACCGTATGTTAGCTTCTTTTAGCTTCCTGTCTTATGCATCCATAGTGTATCGAAATCTAAAAACTCTGTGCGCACCCAATCTTTAGTGGCTTTAGAGGCTCAGATTGGGGTGATATGGGGTGAGGGACGATGTTAGGAGCTCAATAAAAAATATTGTGACCTCCATGGTTAGCATATTAGCATTTCTAACGCTAGAGAAGGGGACCGACAGTGACTCGAAAATGTGGCGCAAATCTTTGAATGTATATTATTATTTCGCTCCTGGAACAACATTTTTTCAGATTTTGGTCCGCGGCCAAATACAGATAATTCTAGGGGTTCTTGACAAGGCTTGAGAACCACTGATGTAGAGACACGTTTTTCAGAAAACATTCAGGATTTAGAAGACATTTTGTAGAATCAAAATCAACCAAACAACATCACTTGTCTTTAGTTCTACTGGAATTATTCCCCACTAGTCCCTCCCTAACATTTTAGTCTAGTTTGTATTTGTTGACGAAATTGTTTTAGTTTATAATTTATTGTCAGTGGAAAAAAAAGGTAGTCGACGAACATTTTCCGTCGACGAAATCAACACTGCAGACAGTCAGTCACTAACTAGCCTGGGGCCCATCTATGCTTTCTATGGCATAGGCAGCTCCCGGCAGGATCTAGACGCAGCTGCGCGACATGAGACTAATTAATTAGAGCCACAGAGAGAGAGAGTAGTGTGTGTGTACATGTGTGCGTGTGTGCGTTAGGGCAGGGGTTCTCAACCCGTGGGTCGCCAAATTATTTTAGGGGGTCCCCAAATTATTTAAAAAAAAGAAAAAAAGATTTTTTTTAAATTTTATTTTCACGATTTTTCAAAAATAGCAGACCTACAAGCTCGTAGCGCGCCACTCGGTGGCGCGCTATGAGCTTGTAGATCTGCTATTTTTCAATAGCTAAATTATAACGATGCTTAAAACACCAAAAGGGGTTCCCGCCCAAAATGGTTTAAGGTTATTGTAGCAGTCCATTTATATTGGGGGTCGGGAGGGGGCGGGGCGGGGCGGGGGTCCCGAGACATTGCCAAAGCATTTCCGGGGGTCCCCGGCCAAAAACGTTGAGAACCCCTGCGTTAGGGCATTAAGCAACTAGTCGACTAGTTTACTACTAAATCCACTAGTCGACCTTTTTTTTATTTTTTTCCTGATTGTGTAGGCCTCAAGATCAGGTAGATTATAGTTATAGTAACCATGTACACAGTTTTTAAATGTACAAATATTTATTTCCAAAAAATAATTTTCTGAAAAAAATAGTAAACTAGGCAACTAGTCAACTAGTAAAAATGACTAGAAGTGAATTCCCTAGTGTGCGTCAATTTAACAAAGGTGCAGACGTCAGCAGAGAGCAATCGACGTTTGCGCTACTCTATGCCGAATTGAAGTGGACTCGGTCCCAGACTTTTTTTTTCTCCCTGGAAATAAAAACGTCTGGGTTTCCGAGGCTACCTGCTAACAGACGGACAGACAGACAGACAAGACTAGTTCACCTGCCAGTCCGGGCTTGAGTCCCGGCTGCTTGTTCTTCTCGTAGGTCTTCAGCATGAAGGCCGGGACCCCCGCCAGCGTCTTGCCCTGGTCGGAGCGCAGGTTGGCCCCCCTCAGGGCACTGTGGTACACCCCGCGAGGCATCCGCTCCATCTCCTGCCTCACCAGCGACGTCACCAACACCTCCAGAGCTTGAGGAAGAGGACATGCGGACAGTGATGAGGGGTTTTATTTCTCAAAGTGGGGTTTGAGACACGCCTTGATGCAAGTCCAGGGGTGTCTCAGAATAATTATTTAACCCATAAATAAAAAAGTCTTCTGAAATAATATATATTCAAAGATTTGAATTAAAGAATTCAAAGAATTTTCACGATTTTTCAAAAATAGCAGAAAATAGCAGATCTACAATCTACATAGCGTGCCACCGAGTGGCGCGCTATGTAGATCTGCTATTTTTCAATAGCTAAAGTGTAACATAATGCTTAGTTAAAACACCAAAAGGGGTTCCCGCCCAGAATGGGTTAATATATATAAATGTAATTTGCACTTTACTTGGTGTGTTCGTGTTTAGTCTACAGTATTATTTACAGTATATTTGGCGAAGTCTCTTCACCAAATAAAGCCGATCATATTATATGTGATATACATTTTGAAAACTCAAAACGGGACATTCTGCATAATGAGTACCTTGGTACTTTAAGTACATTTTGATGGCAATACTATTGTACATTTCGAATTCCCGACTTTTACTTAAAAAACAGAGTATTTCTCTATTGCAGTATTGATACTTGTATTAACCCATTTTGACCTGAGATCAGATTCTATGAAATGTCTTCTACATCCTGACAGTTTTCCGAAAAAGCAATGTTTCTATGTCAGTCGTTCTTCGATTTTTCAAAAATAGCAGACCTACAAGCTCGTAGCGCGCCACTCGGTGGCCCGCTACGAGCTTGTAGATCTGCTATTTTTCAATAGCTAAAGCATAACATAATGCTAACACCAAAAGGGGTTCACGCCCAAAATGGGTTAAAAGTAAAACATTGCGAGTACTTTCTCCACCACTGTGAGGAGTGTTGTACCTGGCAGGACAGGGGAGGGGGTGAGGGTGAGCAGCTTGACGTAGGATAACCCGGGGACAGAAAGGTCCTCCTCCTCTTTCTCCTTCCCCTCCTCCTCCTCGTCCTCCTCGTCCTCGTCTGTGGGAAGCTTCACCGGCCTGGCCTATCACAGGTGGCAGTGGCAGAACAATTAACTAATTCCTACCATAGTATAGTATAGTATATATATATATATATATATATATATATATATATATATATATATATATATATAGAGCGTAGTGTAGTGTAGTGGTGTAGTGTAGTGTAGTGTAGTGTAGTGTAGTGTAGTGTAGTGTAGTGTAGTGTAGTGTAGTGTAGTGTTGTGACTGTGGCGTTTGTGTAGTGTAGTGTAGTGTAGTGTAGTGTAGTGTAGTGTAGTGTAGTGTAGTGTAGTGTAGTGTTGTGACTGTGGCGTTTGTGTAGTGTAGTGTAGTGTAGTGTAGTGTAGTGTAGTGTAGTGTAGTGTAGTGTAGTGTAGTGTAGTGTAGTGTAGTGTAGTGTAGTGTTGTGACTGTGGCGTTTGTGTAGTGTAGTGTAGTGTAGTGTAGTGTAGTGTAGTGTAGTGTAGTGTAGTGTAGTGTAGTGTTGTGACTGTGGCGTTTGTGTAGTGTAGTGTAGTGTAGTGTAGTGTAGTGTAGTGTAGTGTAGTGTAGTGTAGTGTTGTGACTGTGGCGTTTGTGTAGTGTAGTGTAGTGTAGTGTAGTGGTGTAGTGTAGTGTAGTGTAGTGTAGTGTAGTGTAGTGTAGTGTAGTGTAGTGTAGTGTAGTGTAGTGTAGTGACTGTGGCGTTTGTGTAGTGTAGTGTAGTGTAGTGTAGTGTAGTGTAGTGTAGTGTAGTGTAGTGTAGTGTAGTGTTGTGACTGTGGCGTTTGTGTAGTGTAGTGTAGTGTAGTGTAGTGTAGTGTAGTGTAGTGTAGTGTAGTGTAGTGTAGTGTAGTGTAGTGTAGTGTAGTGTTGTGGCGTTTGTGTAGTGTAGTGTAGTGTAGTGTAGTGTAGTGTAGTGTAGTGTAGTGTAGTGTAGTGTAGTGTAGTGTAGTGTAGTGTTGTGACTGTGGCGTTTGTGTAGTGTAGTGTAGTGTAGTGTAGTGTAGTGTAGTGTAGTGTAGTGTAGTGTAGTGTAGTGTAGTGTAGTGTAGTGTAGTGTTGTGACTGTGGCGTTTGTGTAGTGTAGTGTAGTGTAGTGTAGTGTAGTGTAGTGTAGTGTAGTGTAGTGTAGTGTAGTGTAGTGTAGTGTAGTGTTGTGACTGTGGCGTTTGTGTAGTGTAGTGTAGTGTAGTGTAGTGTAGTGTAGTGTAGTGTAGTGTTGTGACTGTGGCGTTTGTGTAGTGTAGTGTAGTGTAGTGTAGTGTAGTGTAGTGTAGTGTAGTGTAGTGTAGTGTTGTGGCGTTTGTGTAGTGTAGTGTAGTGTAGTGTAGTGTAGTGTAGTGTAGTGTAGTGTAGTGTAGTGTAGTGTTGTGACTGTGGCGTTTGTGTAGTGTAGTGTAGTGTAGTGTAGTGTAGTGTAGTGTAGTGTAGTGTAGTGTAGTGTAGTGTAGTGTAGTGTTGTGACTGTGGCGTTTGTGTAGTGTAGTGTAGTGTAGTGTAGTGTAGTGTAGTGTAGTGTAGTGTAGTGTAGTGTAGTGTAGTGTAGTGTTGTGACTGTGGCGTTTGTGTAGTGTAGTGTAGTGTAGTGTAGTGTAGTGTAGTGTAGTGTAGTGTAGTGTAGTGTAGTGTTGTGACTGTGGCGTTTGTGTAGTGTAGTGTAGTGTAGTGTAGTGGTGTAGTGTAGTGTAGTGTAGTGTAGTGTAGTGTAGTGTAGTGTAGTGTAGTGTAGTGTAGTGTAGTGTAGTGTAGTGTTGTGACTGTGGCGTTTGTGTAGTGTAGTGTAGTGTAGTGTAGTGTAGTGTAGTGTAGTGTAGTGTAGTGTAGTGTAGTGTAGTGTTGTGACTGTGGCGTTTGTGTAGTGTAGTGTAGTGTAGTGTAGTGTAGTGTAGTGTAGTGTAGTGTAGTGTAGTGTAGTGTAGTGTAGTGTAGTGTTGTGGCGTTTGTGTAGTGTAGTGTAGTGTAGTGTAGTGTAGTGTAGTGTAGTGTAGTGTAGTGTAGTGTAGTGTAGTGTAGTGTAGTGTTGTGACTGTGGCGTTTGTGTAGTGTAGTGTAGTGTAGTGTAGTGTAGTGTAGTGTAGTGTAGTGTAGTGTAGTGTAGTGTTGTGACTGTGGCGTTTGTGTAGTGTAGTGTAGTGTAGTGTAGTGTAGTGTAGTGTAGTGTAGTGTAGTGTAGTGTTGTGACTGTGGCGTTTGTGTAGTGTAGTGTAGTGTAGTGTAGTGTAGTGTAGTGTAGTGTAGTGTTGTGACTGTGGCGTTTGTGTAGTGTAGTGTAGTGTAGTGTAGTGTAGTGTAGTGTAGTGTAGTGTAGTGTAGTGTAGTGTAGTGTTGTGGCGTTTGTGTAGTGTAGTGTAGTGTAGTGTAGTGTAGTGTAGTGTAGTGTTGTGACTGTGGCGTTTGTGTAGTGTAGTGTAGTGTAGTGTAGTGTAGTGTAGTGTAGTGTAGTGTTGTGACTGTGGCGTTTGTGTAGTGTAGTGTAGTGTAGTGTAGTGTAGTGTAGTGTAGTGTAGTGTAGTGTAGTGTAGTGTAGTGTAGTGTAGTGTAGTGTAGTGTAGTGTTGTGACTGTGGCGTTTGTGTAGTGTAGTGTAGTGTAGTGTAGTGTAGTGTAGTGTAGTGTAGTGTAGTGTAGTGTTGTGACTGTGGCGTTTGTGTAGTGTAGTGTAGTGTAGTGTAGTGTAGTGTAGTGTAGTGTAGTGTAGTGTAGTGTTGTGACTGTGGCGTTTGTGTAGTGTAGTGTAGTGTAGTGTAGTGTAGTGTAGTGTAGTGTAGTGTAGTGTAGTGTAGTGTAGTGTTGTGACTGTGGCGTTTGTGTAGTGTAGTGTAGTGTAGTGTAGTGTAGTGTAGTGTAGTGTAGTGTAGTGTAGTGTTGTGACTGTGGCGTTTGTGTAGTGTAGTGTAGTGTAGTGTAGTGTAGTGTAGTGTAGTGTAGTGTAGTGTAGTGTAGTGTAGTGTAGTGTAGTGTAGTGTAGTGTAGTGTAGTGTAGTGTTGTGACTGTGGCGTTTGTGTAGTGTAGTGTAGTGTAGTGTAGTGTAGTGTAGTGTAGTGTAGTGTAGTGTAGTGTTGTGACTGTGGCGTTTGTGTAGTGTAGTGTAGTGTAGTGTAGTGTAGTGTAGTGTAGTGTAGTGTAGTGTAGTGTAGTGTAGTGTAGTGTAGTGTAGTGTAGTGTTGTGACTGTGGCGTTTGTGTAGTGTAGTGTAGTGTAGTGTAGTGTAGTGTAGTGTAGTGTAGTGTAGTGTTGTGACTGTGGCGTTTGTGTAGTGTAGTGTAGTGTAGTGTAGTGTAGTGTAGTGTAGTGTAGTGTAGTGTAGTGTAGTGGTGTAGTGTAGTGTAGTGTAGTGTAGTGTAGTGTAGTGTAGTGTAGTGTTGTGACTGTGGCGTTTGTGTAGTGTAGTGTAGTGTAGTGTAGTGTAGTGTAGTGTAGTGTAGTGTAGTGTTGTGACTGTGGCGTTTGTGTAGTGTAGTGTAGTGTAGTGTAGTGTAGTGTAGTGTAGTGTAGTGTAGTGTAGTGTAGTGTAGTGTAGTGTAGTGTAGTGTTGTGACTGTGGCATTTGTGTAGTGTAGTGTAGTGTAGTGTAGTGTAGTGTAGTGTAGTGTAGTGTTGTGACTGTGGCGTTTGTGTAGTGTAGTGTAGTGTAGTGTTGTGACTGTGGCGTTTGTGTAGTGTAGTGTAGTGTAGTGTAGTGTAGTGTAGTGTAGTGTAGTGTAGTGTTGTGACTGTGGCGTTTGTGTAGTGTAGTGTAGTGTAGTGTAGTGTAGTGTAGTGTAGTGTAGTGTAGTGTAGTGTAGTGTTGTGACTGTGGCGTTTGTGTAGTGTAGTGTAGTGTAGTGTAGTGTAGTGTAGTGTAGTGTAGTGTAGTGTAGTGTTGTGACTGTGGCGTTTGTGTAGTGTAGTGTAGTGTAGTGTAGTGTAGTGTAGTGTAGTGTAGTGTAGTGTAGTGTAGTGTTGTGACTGTGGCGTTTGTGTAGTGTAGTGTAGTGTAGTGTAGTGTAGTGTAGTGTAGTGTAGTGTAGTGTTGTGACTGTGGCGTTTGTGTAGTGTAGTGTAGTGTAGTGTAGTGTAGTGTAGTGTAGTGTAGTGTAGTGTAGTGTAGTGTAGTGTAGTGTAGTGTAGTGTAGTGTTGTGACTGTGGCGTTTGTGTAGTGTAGTGTAGTGTAGTGTAGTGTAGTGTAGTGTAGTGTAGTGTAGTGTAGTGTAGTGTAGTGTAGTGTAGTGTAGTGTAGTGTTGTGACTGTGGCGTTTGTGTAGTGTAGTGTAGTGTAGTGTAGTGTAGTGTAGTGTAGTGTAGTGTAGTGTAGTGTAGTGTAGTGTAGTGTAGTGTAGTGTAGTGTTGTGACTGTGGCGTTTGTGTAGTGTAGTGTAGTGTAGTGTAGTGTAGTGTAGTGTAGTGTAGTGTAGTGTAGTGTAGTGTAGTGTAGTGTAGTGTTGTGACTGTGGCGTTTGTGTAGTGTAGTGTAGTGTAGTGTAGTGTAGTGTAGTGTAGTGTAGTGTAGTGTAGTGTAGTGTAGTGTTGTGACTGTGGCGTTTGTGTAGTGTAGTGTAGTGTAGTGTAGTGTAGTG
>NC_136802.1:39026697-39154197 GCF_951216825.1 Electrona antarctica | reverse complement strand
GAGATTTTGAAAACATGACCAATGACAAAAAACTCCCATATCTGCTGGGCGAAGTACAACAATGTGCAAACACAGCAGCAAGATTTGTGAGTTGCTGTGATAGGAGAAGGATATCAAACGGAACACAACCACCCTAAAGACTAATCATTGTGTATATTCCTGCACTATACCTGCATCCAGTGATCTTGGTACATAGAAATTGATCTATTGAAGATTCTGACTTTCAAATGTACATCATTTTTGTTTTGATTGTATTGCTGTATTGTTGTATTGTGCTTTCTGCTTTGGCAATGTAAACGTATGTTTTCTCATGCCAATAAAGCCCTTTGAATTGAATTGAATTGAATTGAAACCAAATGGAATGGATCCTTACGGGTCCATTCAGTTCCATTTGACACTATCAGGAGTGAAATTATTGTTAAACATCTGCGTCACGTAATTTACACAATTAAGAGAATGTAGAATAATTGTTTGTTTTGATCAACGTTTTCCATGTCATCAAACGGTGGTTCGTGGCTCAAAAAGTAATGGACCTTGATATGAAAAGGGTTGAAAAGCACCGGCCCACCTGATCACACAAGGTCCCGTTCTGACCTTGTGGATCTGCAGCTTTTGACACTTTTTAAAAATTTGAATCCCGAAAAGTGATGACTGTTCTGCACATTTGTGACCGGGTCTGGCAAATAGGGCCTCATCTCGACCAGAGTAATTTTTCAGTTTTTTACAGATTATTAAAGTACAGAATGTAAGCTTTCATATGATGTATCATTCAATTAAATTGGATAAAATATTTAAAGGAGATATGACCATTTTAAAATGATTGTGACGTTTTACCCAAAGCTGAGAAAATCCCCTTTGAATGTTCACAACATTTCAACACCTAGAGCTGGCTAGCCTACTTTGACTTATTAATGTATACATTTAATTTGCCCAAATCAATAATCTGTTGGAATGAAAACTTTCTTCAACATTCAAGCTGTGTTAATATGAAAAAAAAAACGAAAATCACAACAAAAAAAAAATCAAGTTTATTTTAGATTTTCTGCCTTTTCATTATAGGCGAGATGAGGACCATTTTGCTAGACCTGGTCACATTTGAGGTTTCCAACCGACATTGAAACCGGGCGTCCTTTCACCACTGACCTGCGAGGGGGTCCGCCACGCCGATGGCCTGGGCGGCGCGGAGGGCCAGGCGACACACGTCCGGGGGTCCGCCGACGATCAGATGGGCCACCACGAGGCCGAGGGCCGCGGGGGGCCGCGGGGGGGCTCCCACCGGAGGAGGAGGTCAGGGACGAGATGACCGACAGGAGCCAGTCGCTGGCCGCCGACGCACTGCCCAGCACCCTCCTCAGCACGTGGACCACCACCTGCACCTCACTGTACCACCCGCTGAGTGGAGAGGAGAGGCACACGCCACCCTGGATGAGAGGAGGACAGGGAGGTTTTTTACAGTTAACACCTCACTGTATGAGTGGAGAGGAGAGGCACACGCCACCCTGGATGAGAGAAGGAAAGAGAGGAGAGGGAGGTTGTTATAGTTAACACCTCACTGTAGCGCCTGCTGAGAGGAGAGGAGAGGAGAGGAGAGGAGAGGAGAGGAGAGGAGAGGAGAGGAGAGGAGAGGAGAGGAGAGGAGAGGAGAGGAGAGGAGAGGAGAGGAGAGGAGAGGAGAGGAGAGGCACAGACAGAGAGGGGAGGGAAGGAGGGGGGGAGGTTGTAAGGGCTCATTCACACCTAAAATACACCTGTCTTGTCAGTGTCTTGTCCGTGTTAAATGGCCGTCCCAATGCATTTCCAATGGAAGTCACATGGTTTGACCAAACATTTTTGTTTGATGGCTGTGTTCTGCCCCCCTCCCCCATCAAAACACAAATATTTGGTCAAACCATGTGACTTCCATTGGAAATGCCATTAAACTGCCATTAAACACGGACAAGACACAAGACACGGACAAGACAGCTGTCTCAATAGTGTGAATGTACGCAGTCTTACTCCGGTGTAGCTCTGTGTGGGTTTCTGGGCGCTGCGCAGCAGGCTGTGTGCCAGGCCGTGGTTGCGGCGGTGTGTGCGGGGGTCCGCCAGGGGCTCCGTGAGGGCAGAGCAGGCCAGCGTCTGCAGCAGGGGCAGCGTGAGGACGGGGGTCCCCCACGGACACCGCTCCGAGTCCTCAGGGACCAGGCTGAGGGCTACGGGGGGGAAAAGAAAGACAATGTGTACATGTTCTGAATGTGCCGTCTTCTTGAGAGATTCGTTTAACCCATTTTGACCTGAGATGAGATTCTAAAAATGTCTTCTACATCCTGACAGTTTTCTGAAAAAGCTATGTTTCTATGTCAGTCGTTCTTCCATTTTTCAAAAATAGCAGACCTACAAGCTTGTAGCTCGCCACTCGGTGGCGCGCTATGAGCTTGTAGATCTGCTATTTTTCAATAGCTAAAGCATAACATAATGCTAACAGCAAAAAGGGGTTCCCGCCCCAAAATGGGTTAAACTTGATACACAATAACTGGCATAGTATCACAGTTAAATGCGTCGGTGGTACTGTAGTTATACCCAGGGTGAGCACTGAGCAGGCTGGTCTGCTGAGGGGAAGACGAGAGTTCGGAATGGCCTTCACGTTTGAGTAAATGGTCACGCCGCCGTCCTAAGTACAGTTTTAGACGGCAACGGAGGGGCACCGTCTCAAGCGATCTTGACTTGAGCCACGAGACACCATCGAGCGAGCGAGTTGACGTGCCGAACGTTGCGAGGTTCGCTTAGCCGACTCAGCCCCGTTGGAGTTGCGACCCCATATGGACAGAATAGTAAAACATGTCCTGACTGCTACACAAAGTGGCTACTTGGCAATCACACACAGCGCGTCCTTGATCAAACGTGATGGCCATTCCGCACTCGCAGGGCAGACGCCTCCTGGGAGATGTAGTTCTACCTCCAGTAACAGAAGAAGCAGGAAGATGTAGTTCTACCTCCAGTAACAGAAGAGACAGGGAGATGTAGTTCTACCTCCAGTAGCAGAAGAGACAGGGAGATGTAGTTCTACCTCCAGTAACAGAAGAGACAGGGAGATGTAGTTCTACCTCCAGTAACAGAAGAGACAGGGAGATGTAGTTCTACCTCCAGTAACAGAAGAGACAGGGAGGTGTAGTTCTACCTCCAGTAACAGAAGAGACAGGGAGATGTAGTTCTACCTCCAGTAACAGAAGAGACAGGGAGATGTAGTTCTACCTCCAGTAACAGAAGAGACAGGGAGATGTAGTTCTACCTCCAGTAACAGAAGAGACAGGGAGATGTAGTTCTACCTCCAGTAACAGAAGAGACAGGGAGGTGTAGTTCTACCTCCAGTAACAGAAGAGACAGGGAGGTGTAGTTCTACCTCCAGTAACAGAAGAGACAGGGAGATGTAGTTCTACCTCCAGTAACAGAAGAGACAGGGAGATGTAGTTCTACCTCCAGTAACAGAAGAGACAGGGAGGTGTAGTTCTACCTCCAGTAACAGAAGAGACAGGGAGATGTAGTTCTACCTCCAGTAACAGAAGAGACAGGGAGATGTAGTTCTACCTCCAGTAACAGAAGAGACAGGGAGATGTAGTTCTACCTCCAGTAACAGAAGAGACAGGGAGATGTAGTTCTACCTCCAGTAACAGAAGAGACAGGGATATGTAGTTCTACCTCCAGTAACAGAAGAGACAGGGAGATGTAGTTCTACCTCCAGTAACAGAAGAGACAGGGAGATGTAGTTCTACCTCCTCCAGTAACAGAAGAGACATGGAGATGTAGTTCTACCTCCAGTAACAGAAGAGACAGGGAGATGTAGTTCTACCTCCAGTACCATAAGAGACAGGGAGATGTAGTTCTACCTCCAGTAACAGAAGAGACAGGGAGATGTAGTTCTACCTCCAGTAACAGAAGAGACAGGGAGATGTAGTTCTACCTCCAGTAACAGAAGAGACAGGGAGATGTAGTTCTACCTCCAGTAACAGAAGAGACAGGGAGGTGTAGTTCTATCTCCAGTAACAGAAGAGACAGGGAGATGTAGTTCTATCTCCAGTAACAGAAGAGACAGGGAGGTGTAGTTCTATCTCCAGTAACAGAAGAGACAGGGAGGTGTAGTTCTATCTCCAGTAACAGAAGAGACAGGGAGATGTAGTTCTACCTCCAGTAACAGAAGAGACAGGGAGATGTAGTTCTACCTCCAGTAACAGAAGAGACAGGGAGATGTAGTTCTACCTCCAGTAACAGAAGAGACAGGGAGATGTAGTTCTACCTCCAGTAACAGAAGAGACAGGGAGATGTAGTTCTACCTCCAGTAACAGAAGAGACAGGGAGATGTAGTTCTACCTCCAGTACCAGAAGAGACAGGGAGATGTAGTTCTACCTCCAATAACAGAAGAGACAGGGAGGTGTAGTTCTACCTCCAGTACCATAAGAGAAAGGGAGATGTAGTTCTACCTCCAGTAACAGAAGAGACAGGGAGATGTAGTTCTACCTCCAGTAACAGAAGAGACAGGGAGATGTAGTTCTACCTCCAGTAACAGAAGGGACACGGAGGTGTAGTTCTACCTCCAGTAACAGAAGAGACAGGGAGATGTAGTTCTACCTCCAGTAACAGAAGAGACAGGGAGGTGTAGTTCTATCTCCAGTAACAGAAGAGACAGGGAGATGTAGTTCTACCTCCAGTAACAGAAGAGACAGGGAGGTGTAGTTCTATCTCCAGTAACAGAAGAGACAGGGAGGTGTAGTTCTATCTCCAGTAACAGAAGAGACAGGGAGATGTAGTTCTACCTCCAGTAACAGAAGAGACAGGGAGGTGTAGTTCTACCTCCAGTAACAGAAGAGACAGGGATATGTAGTTCTACCTCCAGTAACAGAAGAGACAGGGAGGTGTAGTTCTATCTCCAGTAACAGAAGAGACAGGGAGGTGTAGTTCTACCTCCAGTAACAGAAGAGACAGGGAGATGTAGTTCTACCTCCAGTAACAGAAGAGACAGGGAGGTGTAGTTCTACCTCCTCCAGTAACAGAAGAGACAGGGAGGTGTAGTTCTACCTCCAGTAACAGAAGAGACAGGGAGATGTAGTTCTACCTCCAGTAACAGAAGAGACAGGGAGATGTAGTTCTACCTCCAGTAACAGAAGAGACAGGGAGATGTAGTTCTACCTCCAGTAACAGAAGAGACAGGGAGATGTAGTTCTACCTCCAGTAACAGAAGGGACAGGGAGGTGTAGTTCTACCTCCAGTAACAGAAGAGACAGGGAGATGTAGTTCTACCTCCAGTAACAGAAGAGACAGGGAGGTGTAGTTCTATCTCCAGTAACAGAAGAGACAGGGAGATGTAGTTCTACCTCCAGTAACAGAAGAGACAGGGAGGTGTAGTTCTATCTCCAGTAACAGAAGAGACAGGGAGGTGTAGTTCTATCTCCAGTAACAGAAGAGACAGGGAGATGTAGTTCTACCTCCAGTAACAGAAGAGACAGGGAGGTGTAGTTCTACCTCCAGTAACAGAAGAGACAGGGATATGTAGTTCTACCTCCAGTAACAGAAGAGACAGGGAGGTGTAGTTCTACCTCCAGTACCAGAAGAGACAGGGAGATGTAGTTCTACCTCCAGTAACAGAAGAGACAGGGAGATGTAGTTCTATCTCCAGTAACATAAGAGACAGGGAGGTGTAGTTCTACCTCCAGTAACAGAAGAGACAGGGAGGTGTAGTTCTATCTCCAGTAACAGAAGAGACAGGGAGATGTAGTTCTACCTCCAGTAACAGAAGAGACAGGGAGATGTAGTTCTACCTCCAGTAACAGAAGAGACAGGGAGATGTAGTTCTACCTCCAGTAACAGAAGAGACAGGGAGGTGTAGTTCTACCTCCTCTAGTAACAGAAGAGACAGGGAGATGTAGTTCTACCTCCAGTAACAGAAGAGACAGGGAGGTGTAGTTCTACCTCCTCTAGTAACAGAAGAGACAGGGAGATGTAGTTCTACCTCCTCCAGTAACAGAAGAGACAGGGAGGTGTAGTTCTACCTCCAGTAACAGAAGAGACAGGGAGATGTAGTTCTACCTCCAGTAACAGAAGAGACAGGGAGATGTAGTTCTACCTCCAGTAACAGAAGAGACAGGGAGATGTAGTTCTACCTCCAGTAACAGAAGAGACAGGGAGATGTAGTTCTACCTCCAGTAACAGAAGAGACAGGGAGATGTAGTTCTACCTCCAGTAACAGAAGAGACAGGGAGGTGTAGTTCTACCTCCAGTAACAGAAGAGACAGGGAGATGTAGTTCTACCTCCAGTAACAGAAGAGACAAGGAGGTGTAGTTCTACCTCCAGTAACAGAAGAGACAGGGAGATGTAGTTCTACCTCCAGTAACAGAAGAGACAGGGAGATGTAGTTCTACCTCCAGTAACAGAAGAGACAGGGAGATGTAGTTCTACCTCCAGTAACAGAAGAGACAGGGAGATGTAGTTCTACCTCCTCCAGTAACAGAAGAGACAGGGAGGTGTAGTTCTACCTCCAGTAACAGAAGAGACAGGGAGGTGTAGTTCTACCTCCAGTAACAGAAGAGACAGGGAGGTGTAGTTCTATCTCCAGTAACAGAAGAGACAGGAAGGTGTAGTTCTACCTCCAGTAACAAAAGAGACAGGGAGATGTAGTTCTACCTCGAGTAACAGAAGAGACAGGGAGGTGTAGTTCTACCTCCAGTAACAGAAGAGACAGGGAGATGTAGTTCTACCTCCAGTAACAGAAGAGACAGGGAGGTGTAGTTCTACCTCCAGTAACTAACAGAAGAGACAGGGAGATGTAGTTCTACCTCCAGTAACAGAAGAGACAGGGAGGTGTAGTTCTACCTCCAGTAACAGAAGAGACAGGGAGATGTAGTTCTACCTCCAGTAACAGAAGAGACAGGGAGATGTAGTTCTACCTCCTCCAGTAACAGAAGAGACAGGGAGATGTAGTTCTACCTCCTCCAGTAACAGAAGAGACAGGGAGGTGTAGTTCTACCTCCAGTAACAGAAGAGACAGGGAGGTGTAGTTCTACCTCCTCCAGTAACAGAAGAGACAGGGAGATGTAGTTCTACCTCCAGTAACAGAAGAGACAGGGAGGTGTAGTTCTACCTCCAGTAACAGAAGAGACAGGGAGATGTAGTTCTACCTACAGTACCATAAGAGACAGGGAGATGTAGTTCTACCTCCAGTAACAGAAGAGACAGGGAGATGTAGTTCTATCTCCAGTAACAGAAGAGACAGGGAGGTGTAGTTCTACCTCCTCCAGTAACAGAAGAGACAGGGAGATGTAGTTCTATCTCCAGTAACAGAAGAGACAGGGAGGTGTAGTTCTATCTCCAGTAACAGAAGAGACAGGGAGATGTAGTTCTATCTCCAGTAACAGAAGAGACAGGGATATGTAGTTCTACCTCCAGTAACAGAAGAGACAGGGAGATGTAGTTCTACCTCCAGTAACAGAAGAGACAGGGAGGTGTAGTTCTACCTCCAGTAACAGAAGAGACAGGAAGATGTAGTTCTACCTCCAGTAACAGAAGAGACAGGGAGGTGTAGTTCTACCTCCAGTAACAGAAGAGACAGGGAGATGTAGTTCTACCTCCAGTAACAGAAGAGACAGGGAGGTGTAGTTCTATATAGAGGAGGTATATATGTTAGTTACGTACCCAGGGTGAGCAGGCTGGTCTGCTGAGGTGCAGACGCCTCCAGTAACAGAAGAGACAATCCAACCAGCAACTCCTCCACCGGAAGCTCCTATACAATACAAAACAACACACAACATTTACACTGCATTACAATTCTATTATATTTTCAATTCAAAGGGAGCTTTATTTGTTGTCGCCCTCATTCCTTGGTGTGGAAATTGTATTCACAGTTTGTAGAATGGATACAGTTCAAACAAAAGTACAGATCAATACAAAGACCTTGGTTGAGCAAAATTAATTCAACCGCTTGTTTGAGTCAAATCTGGGTTGGTCACGTGGTTTGTTGAACTCCCACTGGTGTTGTGAGTGTGGACTTCATTGACATTAAGGAAGTATTTAGACAGGCACATGGGCATCTTATTGGTGTAGCGAATCTTGTAGACCGGGCCCATTGCAAGTTGCTGTACGGTTTTCAAGGTATTTTTGAGGAGATCCTGTACAGGAATCGTGTTCTTTGGTTGACTTTTTGGATTACATTGGTGGCCATTATTATAATTTTTCGCCTCCAGGATGGAACCTAGCTAGGTAGCTTTTCTTGTGATAATATTGTTCTATTCACTAAAACTATGCCTAACCCCAACTTAAAGGACAACTTTAGTTTTTTTCAACCAAGGTTCATGTTTTAGGTTGTTATGAGAGAAAGTAAAAGATGAGTGTTAATTTTTTTTCATTTGCTGCTTTCTTTCGTTTTAGGGATTTTAGCTGTTTTTGACAGGGGGGCGGGGGCATTTGAGCATGGGGCTAATATGTATTTCTTTACAAAATTAAATGTCAGTTTGTCACATTCAGTAGATCTTGTGATGTTTTGTGGCCAGATGTAATTTCCTGGGGTTTATTAGGACTAGAGTAAATAATAAAAAAAAAAAAAATCGCTATAACATTTTGTAAAGAAATACATATTTAGCCCCATGCTCGAATGCCCCCGCCCCCCTGTCAAAAACAGCTAAAATCCCTAAATAGAAAGAAAGCAGCAAATGAAAAAAGAAATACACTCACCTTTTACTTTCTCTAATAACATCCTAAAACATGAACCTTGGTTGAAAAAAACTAAAGTTGTCCTTTAACCCTGACCTCACAGGCATAATGCCTAAACCTCAGTGGTGGTGAAAAATAACTCACATTTTTACTCCCAGGCGTTTAGGCATCCAATTGTCATTAGACCGACAACTTACCTCAAACCCTAACCTAACCCTAACCGCAAGCACGGGAGCAGCGCATGTTCGACCGCATGTCCGGCCGTTGTTTCTGTATGTCATGTACTCCCTACGCCGACTTAGATCGTTTGGTGCTAGCAGTCAGATCTTGTCTCTTTTCTATACGTCTGTCGTTCAAACTGTGATGTTGTACTGTAGCACGGCCTGGTTTAACAGCCTATCTATAGTATATATAAGAACAAACTGTATAGCCAAATTAAGATCTGCGCTAAAATTGTTGGTAGGCCAGTTGAGGTCGTGTTACGTTCCTTTTAACCCATTTTGACCTGAGATCAGATTCTAAAAATGTCTTCTACATCCTGACAGTTTTCTGAAAAAGCTATGTTTCTATGTCAGTCCTTCTTCGATTTTTCAAAAATAGCAGATCTACAAGCTCATAGCGCGCCACTCGGTGGCGCGCTATGAGCTTGTAGATCTGCTATTTTTCAATAGCTAAAGCATAACATCATGCTGAAACCAAAAGGGGTTCTCGCTCCTGATTGTTTCTGTGACGTACATTCTGTAATGTACGTCTATGCCTTGTGTCTGTATCTTGAACGGTGACGTCATGGACGCAAAGCCAAATTTCAGTGCAAGCTGACAATAAAGTTGTATCGTATCGTATGTCGGTCCGTTGACGTGTCTTATCGGCGTGTACATCCCCAGCAGGCATGTTGCTCAACAGCGACATGTATCGTTGCTGCCAGACAGAAATCTCTTATCTCCATTTTGGGCGGGAACCCCTTTTGGTGTTAGCATGATGCTATGCTTTAGCTATTGAAAAATAGCAGATCTACAAGCTCGTAGCGCGCCACCGAGTGGCGCGCTACGAGCTTGTAGGTCTGATATTTTTGAAAAATCGACTGACATAGAAACATAGCTTTTTCAGGAAACTGTCAGGATGTAGAAGACATTTTTTAGAATCTGATCTCAGGTCAGAATGGGTTAACTTGTTGTGTTTTTGAGTAAATCTACGTCCTGCATGATCACACTACAGCAGCGGTTCCCAAACGTACCCCATATATAGACATAATATGTCCTATTATATCCACATATACTTAGTACAGTACATATATGCACCTGCATATGGCATATTCTGCATATACTTGCCATTTTGGCATAATATGTTCATGAATTTAAAACAAAACCATATACAGTAGGGGTGGGACGATATGGGTTCCTCACGATACGATATATATTAGGCCCTCGATAACGATAATATCACCATATTCGATATATTGAATGAAATGAAATTTCATCAACGATATATCACGATATCTGCAACTACAAAATACTTGGAACTGAAAAAATGCAGCATTTTGTATTCTCACAAAGCTGTTTGGAGACTTTGGACAAATCCACCATAAGGTAATTCAGTACTTCTGGTTGCTGTGGAATCTGAGTGGGATTTTGCTGTATTTTAGCTGTCATTTCCTCCTTTTCTAAACATGTTGTTCATCACTTCATTATGAACAAAATTTCGATAGCGATATTTTCATAATCAATATCGATTATTTATCGCGGGAGGACGTATCGATATATATCGCCATATCGATATTTCAGCACACCCCTAATATACAGTAGCAGATCCACAAGAAATGTGGCGCGAAACGGCGTGTTTTGAGCTCGTCTGCTACTTTTGAATCCTGAATCCTGAAAAGTAACAGTTTGGGACATATGAGGTTTCCACCCCGACAGAGACGACGTACAGCTGTGTGTGATTTGAGGTTTCCACCCCGACAGAGACGACGTACGGCCGTGTGTGATATGAGGTTTCCACCCCCGACAGAGACGACGTACGGCCGTGTGTGATATGAGGTTTCCACCCCCGACAGAGACGACGTACGGCTGTGTGTGATATGAGGTTTCCACCCCCGACAGAGACGATGTACGGCCGTGTGTGATATGAGGTTTCCACCCCCGACAGAGACGACGTACGGCCGTGTGTGATATGAGGTTTCCACCCCCGACAGAGACGACGTACGGCTGTGTGTGATATGAGGTTTCCGCCCCGACAGAGACGACGTACGACCGTGTGTGATATGAGGTTTCCTCCCCGACAGAGACGACGTACGGCCGTGTGTGATATGAGGTTTCCACCCCGACAGAGACGACGTACGGCCGTGTGTGATATGAGGTTTCCACCCCGACAGAGACGACGTACGGCCGTGTGTGATATGAGGTTTCCACCCCGACAGAGACGACGTACGGCCGTGTGTGATATGAGGTTTCCACCCCGACAGAGACGACGTACGGCCGTGTGTGATATGAGGTTTCCACCCCGACAGAGACGACGTACGGCCGTGTGTGATATGAGGTTTCCACCCCCGACAGAGACGACGTACGGCCGTGTGTGATATGAGGTTTCCACCCCCGACAGAGACGACGTACGGCCGTGTGTGATATGAGGTTTCCACCCCCGACAGAGACGACGTACGGCCGTGTGTGATATGAGGTTTCCACCCCGACAGAGGCGACGTATGGCCGTGTGTGATATGAGGTTTCCACCCCGACAGAGACGACGTACGGCCGTGTGTGATATGAGGTTTCCACCCCCGACAGAGACGACGTACGGCCGTGTGTGATATGAGGTTTCCACCCGACAGAGACGACGTACGGCCGTGTGTGATATGAGGTTTCCACCCCGACAGAGACGACGTACGGCCGTGTGTGATATGAGGTTTCCACCCCGACAGAGACGACGTACGGCCGTGTGTGATATGAGGTTTCCACCCGACAGAGACGACGTACGGCCGTGTGTGATATGAGGTTTCCACCCCGACAGAGACGACGTACGGCCGTGTGTGATATGAGGTTTCCACCCCCGACAGAGATGACGTACGGCCGTGTGTGATATGAGGTTTCCACCCCCGACAGAGACGACGTACGGCTGTGTGTGATATGAGGTTTCCACCCCGACAGAGACGACGTACGGCCGTGTGTGATATGAGGTTTCCACCCCGACAGAGACGACGTACGGCCGTGTGTGATATGAGGTTTCCGCCCCGACAGAGACGACGTACGGCCGTGTGTGATATGAGGTTTCCACCCCCGACAGAGACGACGTACGGCCGTGTGTGATATGAGGTTTCCACCCCCGACAGAGACGACGTACGGCCGTGTGTGATATGAGGTTTCCACCCCCGACAGAGACGACGTACGGCCGTGTGTGATATGAGGTTTCCACCCCCGACAGAGACGACGTACGGCCGTGTGTGATATGAGGTTTCCTCCCCGACAGAGACGACGTACGGCCGTGTGTGATATGAGGTTTCCACCCCGACAGAGACGACGTACGGCTGTGTGTGATATGAGGTTTCCACCCCGACAGAGACGACGTACGGCTGTGTGTGATATGAGGTTTCCACCCGACAGAGACGACGTACGGCTGTGTGTGATATGAGGTTTCCACCCCGACAGAGACGACGTACGGCCGTGTGTGATATGAGGTTTCCACCCCCGACAGAGACGACGTACGGCTGTGTGTGATATGAGGTTTCCACCCCGACAGAGACGACGTACGGCTGTGTGTGATATGAGGTTTCCACCCCGACAGAGACGACGTACGGCCGTGTGTGATTTGTATTTCCAGAGAGGTCGTGAAGCAACAGGAAAACTGCTCACTTCTCGCTTTCCGTTAGTACAGCCTATACTGAGAAACTAGATGAACTTAATCAGATAATAAAAAGGTCTTACAACACACAGGAGGAAGGGTTGCGTGTGTGTGTGCGGTGTGCGCGCGCGTGTGTGTTGGTGTGTTTTCATTGGTGCACAGAGTGTGATATGTCATATCTGTGATATAAATGTAACAGTGCTGCCTACAGTACATTTAGAACAGTGTAGACACGATGCCTTAAGTCAAAAACCTTGCAAGAAGACTTCCAAGTCATAGCTGTGTAGAAATGGCCGAACATTCTGAAAACACTGAGGAAGATAATAACCCAAACTACGAGAATGAGATATACAATGAGACATATGAACACCTCGATCTGCAAAACGTGGACGCCGCGATCTATGAAGACCTTCAGACCAAGACCAAGACCAAGAGGGAGAAACATCTGTACCAGAACCTGCAGTCTGGTAAGAAGATGTTATACTAAAACTGAACATCAAGATCAATGAAGTTGAAAGATTGTATCTCTCACTGTGTGCGTGTGTGCGTGCGCGCGTGTGTGTGTGTATTATACTAAAACTGAACATCAAGATCAATGAAGTTGAAAGATTGTATCTCTCACTGTGTGCGTGTGTGTGTGTGTGTGTGTATTATACTAAAACTGAACATCAAGATCAATGAAGTTGAAAGATTGTATCTCTCACTGTGTGCGTGTGTGTGTGCGACTGTGCGTGTGTGTATTATACTAAAACTGAACATCAAGATCAGTGAAGTTGAAAGATTGTATCTCTCACTGTGTGCGTGTGCGTGTGTGTGTGTGTGTGTGTGTGTGTGTGTGTGTGTGTGTGTGTGTGTGTGTGTGTGTGCGCGTGTGTGCGTGTGTGCGTCCTCTAGACAAGATAAGACTGTACAAGCGGGTTGGAGTCGGTGTTGGATTGCTCTGTGCTGTTGTGTCTCTCCTCAACGTTGCCGTCCCTCTCTATCTCTGTGAGTCTTAGTATTTTATATTAGAACGTTTTATATATAAAAAATTTAAATATAATATGATGATCCCACAATACAATACACTGTGACAGCTCATTAACCCATTTTGACCTGAGATCAGATTCTAAAATTGTCTTCTAAATCCTGACAGTTTTCTGAAAAAGCCATGTTTCTATGTCAAGTCGTTCTTCGATTTCTCAAAAAATAGCAGACCTACAAGCTCGTAGCGCGCCACTCGGTGGCGCGCTATGAGCTTGTAGATCTGCTATTTTTCAATAGCTAAAGCATAACATAATGCTAACACCAAAAGGGGTTCCCGCCCAAAATGGGTTAAATATATCTGTAGGGCTGTCAAAGTTAATACATGAACCCACCGCTCTGTTCATCACGATTCATTATGTAGTTGCTTTTTCATTTGGGGGGGGATGTGGATTTAGCCCATCCATTATGAAAAAATCACACCCGTGTGAAGTGAGTGGTGCAACTCCGTGTGGGGGTGGGGGGGGGGGGGGGTGGGGAGTTCCAGACCCACAGGAACGCACCCAGGGTGCCGTCCCGATTCCGTCGAGCCGCCCCGCGTCCGAAACGGTTGAGAAATGACACAGTTACCGTGTGGGGGTCCCTCTACTGTACTGTACTGTCACTGTACTGACCCACAGGAACGCACCCAGGGTGCCGGCCCGATTCCGGCGAGCCACCCCATGTCCGAAACGGTTGAGAAATGACAGAGTTACCGTGTGGGGGTCCCTCTACTGTACTGTACTGTACTGTACTGTACTGTACTGTACTGTACTGTACTGTACTGTACTGTACTGTACTGTACTGTACTGTCACATATATACAGTTAATATGTGCGTGTGTGTTTGTGTGTGTGTTAGGTTGCGCACAGGTGGTGAAAAACAACCATGCTGTTTTCGTGCTCAGACGCACCCACCCAGCCACCCACCCACCGCTCGATGCACCACTCAAAAAACAAAAAGCCCAAGACGTCTGAAGACGTCTTTAGGTCCCATTTTAAACTCCATTTAAATCCACGGCTTGCTCAGAGCTCCCGGACACGTTTTGCGCAAGCAAAAAAGAAAATCCGGGCCATAGAAGGTGTTAAAATTGTCATTATAATGGCAGTGGATGAGGGGGAATCATTTCATTGGGCGCCAATCGTTACCTAGCGACGGAGACGCCGTCTAGGTGGCTATGAGCGATATCTTTCTGAATAAAAAACAAAACAAAAAAAAAGTCGTAAAAAAGAAGACTTCGGTGGGGAGAGCCACTGGGGAAAAAAAGTTGTAAAAGTGGTCATCAGCAGTAAGTGAGTTAACCCATTCTGAACGGGAACTCTAAAGCATTATGATATACTTTAGCTATTGAACATTTTTGAAAAATCGTGAAAATGTGGTGTAAATCTTTGAATACATGCTTTCACAGAGAACGTTTTCAGAGAACTGTCAGGATTTAGGAGACATTTGTAGAATCGTCCTCGGGTCTAAATGGGTTAAGCTGTTGAAAAGAGGATCATTGTTTTATTTCCAAATATTGTTTCCATACAGATCAGACCAACATGGTGGAGAGAGAAGGACGAGTGACCAGCTACAACCAATTACTGGACAGGACCAACAAACTGACTGAAGAGATTGACCAATTACTGACCAGGACCAATAACCTGACTGTAGAGAGGGACCAATTACTGGACAGGACCAATAACCTGACTGTAGAGAGGGACCAATTACTGGACAGGACCAATAACCTGACTGTAGAGAGGGACCAATTACTGGACAGGACCAATAACCTGACTGTAGAGGTGGCCAGACTTGACCTGCTGCATGCTAGATGCAACCTGACCGAACAAGACACCAAGAGGATATTTTGTGGTGAGTGAGACATCGACTGTTTTTCTTCATTGTTATTTCACATTGTTAATCCATTTTGGGCGGGAACCCCTTTTGGTGTTAGCATTATGTTATGCTTTAGCTATTGAAAAATAGCAGACCTACAAGCTCGTAGCGCGCCACCGAGTGGCTGCTATTTTTGAAAAGTCGAAGAACGACTGACATAGAAACATAGCTTTTTCAGAAAACTGTCAGGATTTAGACATTTTTAGAATCTGATCTCAGGTCAAAATTGGTTCATTTGCCAAGGTGCTCAGAGAAATGGAGAGAAATAAAAACATAACATTATCGTTTTGTAGAATCAGACGGATTTACATTCTGCGGTGGTCTGTGTTATTACGTCTCTAATGAGACGAAAACCTGGGAGGACAGCAGACAGTGGTGTCGAGACAACCAATCGGACCTGATCGTCATAAACAGCAAAGAAAAGCAGGTATTTTCCCCCGCTCACGTGTGTGCGTGCGTGTGCGTGTACATCCGTGTATTCTAACCTATTCCACTTTGTGTTGACACACATCTATATTGTGCATTAGTTTGCACATGAGTAACCAGCAGCTTTTCTGTCCAGGACTTGGTTGCCGGTTTACACCAGAGAGTGTGGCTGGGTTTGACTGCCAGCGACGAGGAAGGATCGTTCCAGTGGGTGGATGGAACACCGCTGACCACACCGACGTAAGGCTGACCATCTTCATTTTTCAAATAAATCTTCTCGTCGTCGTTGTTGTTGAAGCTATCTACAGCTAGCCTGGCTAATAAGCCAGACCAAATCAGCCGTTGTCAAAAAAAAAATTGCCTGCCGGCGGATTACGGTCTGGAGAGGCTCAATTGTACGCCCATTTCCTAGATCAGAAGAACTGGTGTGGCCAATCGGGACACGGTATGCAATATGGGCGGGCTTTGGTACAGTGACGTTCAATGCTTGAGACCTTTGACTGACAGTAGCTCTGACCAATTGCGTCAAAAGAAAATGTTTGAACCCGCCCCCCCGGGAAACAAGATCCATACACAGCATCTCCAGACTCAAATACCACACGACAGTGTGATTTGAGTCTGGCTTATTAGCCAGGCTAATCTACAGCGAGCTTGTAGATCGGTCACTTTCACTTTCACTATGAACACAGGTGTGATCTGATGTCTTGATTAAAAAAAACGAAATATTTAGAGCAGTGGTTCCCAAACTATTTCAGGTCAAGGACCCTCAAATTGACACTAATTAGCCCACAGCCAACCAGCCAACCAAATGGACCCGTTAGGGTCCATTTGGCTCCATTTGTACACTCTCAGAGTTACAGACCCATAAGGGTCCATTTTGGTTCCATTTGTACACTCTCAGAGTTACAGACCCATAAGGGTCCATTTTGGTTCCATTTGTACACTCTCAGAGTTACAGACCCATAAGGGTCCATTTGGTTCCATTTGTACACTCTCAGAGTTACAGACCCATGAGGGTCCATTTGGTTCCTAATTATCATTTACCTCGGGACCCCCTGGCACTCCCTCAAGGACCCCTGGGGGTCCCCAGACCCCACTTTGGGAACCACTGGTAAACAAGAGCACAGATCTACAAGTCTGTATACCTATAGCACATGTACCCAACGCTGCACTCACACATTGCAAGACTTGCATTGTTCTAGACCAGGGGTTTTCAACCCGTGGGTCGCGACCCCTCGGGGGGTTGCCAAAATATTTTAGGGGGTCCCCAAATTATTTAAAAAAAAAAAAAAAAAAAAAAGATTTATTTTTAAATTTTATTTTCACTTTTTTTCAAAAATAGCAGACCTACAAGCTCGTAGCGCGCCACTCGGTGGCGCGCTATGAGCTTGTAGATCTGCTATTTTTCAATAGCTAAATTATAACAATGCTTAAAACACCAAAAGGGGTTCCCGCCCAAAATGGTTTAAGGTTATTGTAGCAGTCAATTTATATTGGGGGTCGGGAGGGGGCGGGGCGGGGGTCCCGAGACATTGCCAAAGCATTTCCGGGGGTCCCCGGCCAAAAACGTTGAGAACCCCTGTTCTAGAGCAAGGGTGCCCAAAAGGTAGATCGCGATCTACCAGTAGATCACAAAGGCTGTGCAGACCAGACCACATGACATAACCCCTAAAGAGTATTTCATTTAAATATATTGAAGAAAAAAAAACGATAAAAAAAAAAAAAACATTTCTCCCCCTCTATTTCCCATTCCAAGTGCATTTGTCTTATACTGTACATAATGTAACACGAACTCTACTATTCCGAAGCCCCCTCAGGTACATATTTAAACTATTTTCAGCAATGGTATAATAATTGATTATACCATTAATAATTGATTTGGTGGGTAGATCTTGCCGAGCTGGTCATTTTGAAAGTAGCTCTCAAGTCAAAAAGTGTGGGCACCTCTGTTCTAGAGTGAACACCATCCTTGTGAAGGTATTGTAATCACGTAAATGTTCCTATCTCTACAGGTACTGGGGAACCGGTCAGCCTAACTCCAATGGACTGTGTGTTGAGTATAACGTTAAAGGCAGAGGCTGGAATGACATGCCATGTTCTTCTCACAACCAGTGGATCTGTGAAAGAGTTTAGTCGTTGTTTTTAGTTAGCTGCCTACGTTTTGGTGCAGCTACAAGATGAGATGTGTTTGCGTGTGGCAGTTTTGTGTGTTTGCTTTGCAATCTAAAAGCCATCTGTTCCATTGTAGATGGGTTAATTGTAGATTAACCCATTCTTGGCGGGAACCCCTTTTGGTGTTTTAAGCATTATGTTATACGTTTAGCTATTTTTGAAAAATCGTGTATACCGGTACATGTGGCGCAAATCTTTGAATGTATATTCTTTCGGAGCGAATGTTTTTAACTCAAATCTTGGTTTCTGGAGGGTCCCTGGAACAACATGTTTTTTAATCAAACCGTTTTTGATCATTTCAGTCAAATTGGAGTTTTCTAATAACATCATAACAATGATATTGACCTTTGACAGAGACAAACATGATTGTAGATTATCTTCTTCTAAAAGTCAACATCTGTAGTGATATATTATTACTGTATAAACATACTGTGCATCTCTCTCTCTCTCATATGCAGTGATGATGCATGCACCTTCTTTGTAAAGTGCACAACCCTACACTGCATGCTAATAAGCACACGCACACGCACACACACACACACACACACACACACACACACACACACACACACACACACACACACACACACACACACACACACACACACACACACACACACACACATCCACTCCACTCCACTCCACTCCACTCCACTCCACTCCACTCCACTCACTGAAAAGGAAGTTGCAGAAAGGTTGAGCGTCAAAATGATCAGTGCATTGCATTTTTAATCAAATGAAGGAACACCTCTCTTCTATTAACCAAAAAGTTGAAGATGCAAGAACGGCATATTTCTCCATTCTGATGGAGGTTTTAACCCAGCTGCAACCCCCTATTCCGACTCCACTACTGTAATGGACTCTATGCTACCCTCAGCGCTTCCTCTATTCATCAATTATATTACAGTTAATACAGAACACAGCTGCCAGACTACTACTAACACTAACCGCAGATCACGTACCACACCGGTGTCTTGCAGCAATTCACTGGTTGCCCATTAAATGTAGAATACATTTATAATGTATTTTAACCACGTATTAAGGCATTACATGGTCCGGCCCTAACCCTATATCTCAGACCTACTGCTTGCAAAGCCTTAATGTAAGCTCACTCCGGTCTTCAGATAAGGGCCTTCTCATGATTCCTGCCACTAAACTGATAACTAAGGGTGACCGCGGGCATTCGCAGTAGTTGCTCCCACACTATGGAATGCTCTGCCCATTTCGAATAAAAAATACAGTCTGTTGACAGTTTTAACCCATTTAGGCCTGACGTCGAAATTAAAAAATCCCTGTAAAACCTCACGTTTCTATATCAGTGGTTCTCAATATTTCATGTCAAGGACCCCAAAAATTATATGTAATTGGCCGTCGACCACCTTCTGAAAATATGTTGTTCCAGGGACCTCTCGGAAAGCAAAGCTTTGAGTTAAAAACTGAAACTCTGAAAGAATATATATTCAAAGATTTGAGGCACATTTTCACGATTTTTCAAAAATAGCAGACCTACAAGTTCATAGCGCGGCACTCGGTGCCAGGCTATGAGCTTGTAGATCTGCTATTTTTCAATAGCTAAAGCATAACATAATGCTAACACCAAAAGGGGTTCCCGCCCAAAATGGGTTAAGTATTTGTTGAAAAAGTACTTATTTTGTATTCATTTTGGCCTATGAACTGTCTACCTGACCAATTTGTGCAGGTTTAGCAATGTTTAGCTTTTCTTCTTGTCGTGTTATTGCTCTTGTGTTTTAATTTGATTGTTTTACCTTGTTGTCCACTGTGTACAGCACTGTGTAACATTGTTTGGAAAGGTGCTTTATGAATAAAATGTACTTGCCATTTTCTTGAGAAGACGTTACATTATTGTTAAACACCTGCATTACTTAATTTAACAGAAGTCTACATAATTAGAGAATGTAGAAGAATTGTTATTTTGCTCAATGTTTGCCAACAGCATTGGAATTGTGTCAATAATAACAAAATAGTCTTTAGTTTTGGGTCTGAGAGGCTAAATCTCATCAAATGGTGGTCCGTGGATCAAATGCCGAATTAACCCATGCTGGACGGGAACCCCTGTTGGTGTTTTAAGAATTATGTTATGCTTTATCTATTGAAAAATAGCAGATCTACAAGCTCGTAGTGCGGCACCGAGTGCCGTGCTACGACCTTGTAGGTCTGCTATTTTTGGAAAATCGTGAACATTTCAAATATATATTCTTCCAGAGCAAACATTTTAACTCAAATCTTTGCTTCTGGGGCGGTCCCTGGAACGACATATTTTCAGATGGGGGGGGGTCGGCGGCCAATTACATATAATTCTTGGGGTCCTTGACATGAAATATGATACAGAAACATAAGGTTTTTCAGAAAACTGTCAGATTTTAGAAGACATTTTTAAAATGTCCACGTCAGGCCAAAAATGGGTTAAATAATGGGCATTGACATGAAAAAGTTTGAAAAGCACTGATCTACAGTAATACGAGTTGTGGCTATACGGGAGCCCCTCACCTCTTTGCAGGCGGGTAGGAGTTGCCGCAGCAGGCTGACCGGAGGTCCACAGCTCCCGTCGAGCCTCAGGCTGACGTGACAGGCGCACAGGAGCTGCAGGGCCAGGCGCGCTCCTTCCGCCCTCCAGCCGCGCCCGGGCGCACGGACCACCGCGGGCAGCAGCGTCTGCAGGAACCCGTGGAGCTCCAGCACCGCCTCCACGCTGTCCACCTGGCGCAACACATTTCATTGTTTTACAGTATGGAATCGGTGTTGTTTTTGGCAGCAAATTTTGATTTTAGTTTTAGTCATAGTCTTTTGAATAGTTTATTTAGTTTAGTCACATTTTAGTCACCTGGAATGTGTTAGTGTTAGTCTAGTTTTAGTCGACTAAATGTCATTAGATTTTAGTCGACTAAATCTACAGTTGATTTAGTCGACTGAAATGTATTTTGGTGGGCATTGACGCCGTCGTAAGGACTGTTTTTACACTTGCTGAAAATAGCAGATCTACAAGCTCACTTGTGAGCTTGTAGATCTGCTATTTTCAGCATGCAACCAAGTGTAATAAAATGACTTATACTGGATCTCTTGTCCACTAGTCCCTTCCTAACTAGTTTTTATTTGTTGACGAAATTGTCAGTATATTTAGTCATCATAGCACACGTTTTCATTTAGTTTCCATGTAGTTTTCTTCAGTGGAAAAAGGTTGTCGACGAACTTTTTTCGTCTTAGTTTTAGTCGACGAAAACAACACTGGTAGGAATGACGATGAGCATCTGGATGCTCCATGGGCAACACCCCCCCCCCCCCCCACACACACACACACACACACACACACGGGAACGAACCGCGGGAACCTCCCAAGCGGCCGCTCTACCCCTTGAACCACTGGGGTGCATAATGCATATACGCTGATTTAGACAGCGCCACAGTCCTACGGTCATTAGTCCGACAACACCCTGTCGCTGCCGACATGCGCTGCGGGGCAAAGACCTAGTGAAATAAAAAACATGTTTTTCACACTTTTAGGGAAACTTTGACAGAAAAAGACTCGCTCACCGTATGGAAAATAGAAGTAAAACTCCTTAAACTGAGACTTAGAAAAATATTTTTTCTTTATTTTATCATGCTCATAAAGTGCTCTGTGCTCAAAGTGCAATTAAAAAAAAAGCTAACGTTTCGGTCCTAGGACCTTCGTCCTAGACCGAAACGTTTGCTTTTTTTTTTCTTCTAAGTCTCAGTCTAAGGAGTTTTACTTCTATTTTCCATACGGTGAGTGAGTCTTTTCCTGTCAAAGTTTCCCTTATGTTTTTGAGACCACCGCTACCGTAGTCAAGTTTGGAAAGAAAAAAGGACGAAGAAAGGCGCAACAGTTTTCTCAGTGTTTCACACTTTTAGACCATATGTGACTAAATTTTGACTGAGGGACTGCCATTGGATTTTTTTTGAATTTGCGTTTTTTCATGTCATACGAAAGCAGGGAATCATAGCTACAAATTGACATATTGGTTGTTCAGTTTGACCCAGCAGTTTTGGAGATATGGCTTATAGAGTAATGTCTCGCAGAAAACAGCGAGTTGAGAGAACAGGCTTGAAAGGTTCACTTCTGTTGGTCTCTAACATTACACCTAGCTACATGTTTAAGCATTCATTTCATATTTACATGTCGATTTCAGCTCTGACACTTATCTCAGACATGCTCATCGCCTGTGCTATTAACTCATTTTGTTTTTCTCCTCTGGTGAAAAGCTGGAATTTGCACGATGGCAGGCTCTCAGTCAAATCTGGTCACATATATCTGTGGGCATTCCTAACAAAGGATGCCAAAAAAAAGGGAAATATTCCCATATTTTTATCAAAAGTCCATCAAAATCTAATTTGAATTACTTCCTTTGAAACGAAAACGTGACGACGTGTAGAGGCTCACATGAATAAAAAATTAAGTTTAATTTCATTCACGTTGTTATTCCCATTGCTGCGCGTCCGTCCAAACACAGGTGGTTTTGATTACAGAACTACTCCGTTTTTTAGTCTCATTCAAGATGACATCCCAGACTAAAACGAACCTGTGCGGCCGGGTTACAAATCACCCGTGGCTCTCGACATGTGCTGCGGGTTAAAACTAACACGTGGCGAGTTAAAAATCACCCGTGGCGTCCGCGTGTGGTTATAGGGTTAGGTTAGGGTTTTGGTTAGGGTGTCGGGACTAATGCCCGTCGGACTGTTAGTTAGTACATGGGACTAAACGCATGCACCCGAGCCACTGCAGCCCCCATTTTGGGCGGGAACCCCTTTTGGTGTTAGCATTATGTCATGCTTTAGCTATTGAAAAATAGCAGATCTACAAGCTCATAGCGCGCCACCGAGCCACCGAGTGGCGCGCTACGAGCTTGTAGGTCTGCTATTTTTGAAAAATCGAAGAACGACTGACATAGAAACATAGCTTTTTCAGAAAACTGTCAGGATGTAGAAGACATTTTTTAGAATCTGATCTCAGGTCAAAATGGGTTAACACACAACTTGATACTAAATGCATGAGCATACAACGATAACACACCTTGATAAAACACAACCGCAGAGTTATATATAGCAGCGCGGGGGAAAGCGCTCTCGCTCACATTAGCCCAGTGGGAACCGCAAGATTAATTTGAGCAGCACGTACACACACACACACCGAGAGATAAAAAGATAGTGAAGCAAGAATCTGTGTGCGCGTGTAAGCAAAGCAAAGCAAAGTTCCTCGTTTACCCAGGGTAGGTGGACTAAGCTCGAGATGCTTGTTTACAGCCACGCCTTGCTCATAGAACATTTCATGGTTGGGGTTCAATGCCTTGCTCAAGGGCACTTCAACGGTGGTCATTTTAACGTGTCGGTCCGGGGATTCTGGAACTGGCGACCTTCCGGTATCAAGACCGCTCCGCAAACCGTTCGGCCACCGCTGCCCCTGCGTGCGTGCGTGTGCGTGTGTGTGTGTGTGTGTGTGTGTGTGTGTGTGCGTGTGATTATTTTTAATAACTAGAAGCTCGAACGGCCTGTGGTCGGGTCTCACTCTAGTGCGATGAAAAAAGGAAAAACTGGAAGAAAAGTGTAATGCAGAAACCTGTCGCCTGTAGAAGAAAAAATGTTAAAAAGAAAGTGGGAAAGAAAGCATAGACTTGATATATATAGCCATAGATATATATAAGAAAGCTAGATGGCTCACCCGCGCTCTGGCCAATGGAGAGCGACGTCGCTACGTGGCGGCCATCTTACCTCGGTGCCAAATAACATTGTGTCTATGGGGCATGTACTCTTAAATAACCACAACTTGCTCAATTTTCAACCGATTTTCAAACAGTTTGGTTTGTTATAAACGTCAGAGACGTCCGCATACTTATATGCTTTTATAAGACGTTCATATAAAAAATAAAAATTAAGCAGATAAGCGTCCTTAACCCTTAGAAGGTGAAAGACGCCAATTGGCGTCTTCATCAGAATTCCGTAAATGATCAATGACGCCAATTGGCGTCTTCACAGTTTTTGATGAATCTAAACATATTAATATGCTCCGAAGCGCTGTTTAAATTCCTGAGCTTATATTCCAACTACATTACCCAGAAAACCCGTGTCACGTGACACACGTGTACGTGTTGCCATTGGAAGCTGGTCCCACCCCCTGTAAACAGTGGGGGCAGAGGGAGTCTTCATAGTTTTCATTGCTTTGCCTGTTTTGCCGTCTCGCCCGAGCGATTTTCTAGCAGAAAAAGTTTAAAGCAGTACTATTTATTTGAGCGAGTTTTGTGGTAGTAGTATTGATCCATACGCGTCCCAGTCGCCTTCTCCAGGCGGAGTAGCCCTGGTCCAGTGCTTACAGCGAGACTCGCTGCTCCCTCCCTCCTTTTTTCATTGTCTCCCCATCGTCGTCCGATGAGCTATACCGGGAAACCATTGAAGAAGACGATCAACCCGTAATGTTTTGAGGTAATCTTATTGTAGAAAATGCCCTTCTATAGTGATCAGAAATCATAAGATGATCGCTACAAATAGATGCTTGGATAATTACTACTACTAGTCAGATCATGACGCCAGAATGACTCACCACGATGGCCCCCAGCCATTAGCCAGCACCAAAGGTGCTGGCTAATGGTGTTGGTCGGTGCATTGGTGCTGGCTAATGGTTGGAGGGGGGGGGTTGGTGTCGATCGGTTGGTTGGTGCAGTACAAATGTATCGTAGCAGGCATGCACGCATGGCAGTACAAGTATTTTATATTGTAGCGTGCCTTATAGGCGATCTGATCTTTAGAGTAATGTTCGCTCCTTTTTATTTACTGTCTACAAAGACGGAGAACAAACATGCATCGTTTACTGAAGCAACGCGTGGTTGGTTATGATGACCTTGCTACAAGGATCGGAGGGGGGACGGGGAGTGAAGCTAACAGTAGCGTATTATATAAGATCTGTATGACGTTTCATTGACGTCTGAGCTTGCATGATAATTGCATTCATTGTATATTGTACACAATCATGATTGTACATTGTTTAGTGTGTCTCCGTGTGATGATGATGATGACGATGATGTCAGATAGCCTACGTCCCCCCCCCCCCCCCCAACTGGCTATTGGCCGGGCTGACTACAGCTAAATGTTTATTTTTATATATTTAGAACTGGCATCAGATGAGGAGGAGGAGGAGGATGATGATGATGATGAAGACGAAGAGTCAAGACTACGATGGAGTTCTCCGACACTGAACCGGATGCATTCATTCATTTCAGTTGTTGTTTTTTTTAAATTTAGCCTACACACACACACACACCGTCAAGAACAACTGGAATGCAGTGGTTTGGGGACACTGGGGAGTTTGGGGACAACTGTTTTGTATGTAGGCCTATTTATTTTCTGTAATATTTATTATAATTGTATTATGTTAGTCATAAAAAATAAAAGACAAGCTTTTACAATGAGTTAGACCTGTCATGGCTATTTTGTTCACTATTCTGAGGTTTATGGTTTGACTAAGCGAGTTTCAACTGTGATTTACTCTGTAACGGTAGATGGTAAGAACCCAATTTTTTTGTTATAATACAGTATACATTCAAGTCTATATTTTGATACATATCATGGGCACAAAGTCATATCAAAAACAATGTCCTTGGATGTGTTTTTTATCAAAACTGTTTCTTCACAACAGGTTTTTGAGATACATGCATGAATAGACAAGGTACTGGTAAGACTATGTAAACATGGTATATATCAAAATGTGCGTTAGAATGTCTAATTTTACCCCAAAAAAGAATTGAGTTTATATGATGTTCCATTTCAGAGCTAGGGGGACTTTTAGCTGGATAGGTCAGATTGATCATGACTGACCATGCTATTTATAGATGGCAAAATATCTACAGTGGTACATGTGAGAAACTTTTTATTTTATTTTAATTGAACTAGACAACTCACCCTTTAAAATGAGATATTGCATGGCTATGTACGCCCAGCAGAAAAAAAGTTATTTAGAAAATAAAACTTCAACCGGGCATAACTTTTTTTGTTGTCCTAGAAACACTACCCAGTGTAAATGCAGGCTCTTTTAAATGGCTTCCAACACACAAACTAAACATTTTATCAACTCAGTTCATTTTTTTCCTGGAAGCAGACAAGCCAAGCTTTCTCTGAAGGTCTTTCGTTGTCACACATTCACAGCAGAGAATTTTCAATAAATCATTCAAAAACGCCATTCTGCCATAGAGAAGTCTAAAAACTATATAGAAATCCTTGAAACTCTCAAAGAGTTAATCATAGCCACATTTACAACGTTTGTAATAAACCAACCCGTTTGTAAATCCGTCAAGATTTGAGCGATTTCTGTTTGAGCTGCCATTGAACATACTGTACTGTAGCCCTGAAGTAAGATGGCTGCCGGGTGAACGACGTCAGAAACTCCGCCTTAAGCCATCTAGACTTTATAATTTATATCTATGTATATAGCAACCCTGGGCAAACTGATTGTGCATGTGCTGTGAGACATGAAGCTGTGGCCCGTCGACGGAGCAGCGGCATGAATTAGTAGCTGGGATTGTTTTGGAAAAATGAAAAGAACAAGGATCCATAAAATAAAATAAAATCCCCCAAAATATATTTAAAAAAAAAAACATTTGAAAA
The DNA here is from genome assembly GCF_951216825.1 of Electrona antarctica. Classification (NCBI taxonomy): domain Eukaryota; kingdom Metazoa; phylum Chordata; class Actinopteri; order Myctophiformes; family Myctophidae; genus Electrona; species Electrona antarctica. Next base: position 39,127,595 of record NC_136802.1, on the reverse strand, counting down.
AACACAGCCTCCTCACGTTTAGTCACCAGAACCAAGGATGTGTGATTTCGATGTATACAACATGGTTAAAATGTTTGAAGTTACAATGGGTTTGTATAGGAAGGGGGTGGCGCAGCTCAAATTAATATCAAAGTGAGCTTGTAGATCTGCTATTTCCAGAGTGCAACATCCGAGTACAACTAAACATGCGTAGGCGAAATTGCATCTGAGCCATTCTTGCATCTTTTATGTTGGAGTGCCGCTTGCTCCACTTCGTTGGTTTATGGGTTAAGTTGTATTTAAAGCTGAGCACACACTGCCTTAACCCATTTTGACCTGAGATCAGATTCTAAAAATGTCTTCTACATCCTGACAGTTTTCTGAAAAAGCTGTTTCTATGTCAGTCGTTCTTTGATTTTTCAAAAATAGCAGACCTACAAGCCACCGAGTGGCGCGCTATGAGCTTGTAGATCTGCTATTTTTCAATAGCTAAAGCATAACATAATGCTAACACCACAAGGGGTTCCCGCCCAAAATGGGTTAACCAAGGGCAGTTTCCAGAGGAGGCGCACCAGCAATTTCTTTCTAAACGTAAAATGCCGTATCTTTTAGTGCTACTGGATCTCTTCTCCACTGGTCCCTCCCTCAACATTTTAGTCCAGTTTTTATTTGCAGTCGACAAAATCGACACTAGTGCTCACGTGCATGTATGGATTTTACACTCAAATTTCAGTTGCATGCTGAAAATAGCTGATCTTCAAGCTCACAACGCGTCTCAGGGCGACGAGTTGTGAGCTGGTAAATCGGCAATTTTCAGAGCGCAACAACCGAGCACAACTAAACATAAAATTACTTTTAATCTTCTACTGGATCTCTTCTCCACTAGTCCATCCTTTAACATTTGAGTCCAGTTTTTATTTGCTGACGAAAATGTTCAGTATATTTAGTCATAGTTTAAAGTCAACATAGCTTTAGTTTTTTGTCCGTGAATAAAAGGTAGTCGACGAACATCCTTCGTCGTAGTCGACAAAATCAACACTAGCGCTCACCTGCATGTGTGGGACCATGTGGTAGAGGCAGCGCAACAACACTAGTAAGACGCGTGAACGCGGGAAGCGAACGCAGCTCGTAAATTGCAATTAGAATAAATTACGTACTTTAATGTTTTTTTTAAGTTAAGTTTTTTTAAGTTATTTTTTAGTGTGTGTGTGTGTATGTATGTATGTATGTATGTATGTATGTATGTATGTATGTATGTATGTATGTATGTATGTATGTATGTATGTATGTATGTATGTATGTATGTGTGCGTGTGTGTGTGTGTGTGTGTGTGTGTGCGTGTGTGTGTGTTTAAGTTTTCTTTAAGTTTTTTCTTTACGTTACGTTTTTTTTAAAGTTGTGTGTGTGTGTGTGTGTGTGTGTGTGTGTGTGTGTGTGTGTGTGTGTGTGTGTGTGTGTGTGATACAGCTGCGCCCTCTGGTGGCGGGCCAATGGTGTTACAGCGTGACACACAGACAGACAGACACAGACAGACAGACAGACAGACAGACAGACAGACAGACAGACAGACAGACAGACAGACAGACAGACAGACAGACAGTTTAGGCCAGCTTCTATAGTTAGTGCTCACTGCGTTCGCAACTAGCGCTCACCTGCATGTGTGGGACCATGTGGTAGAGGCAGCGCAGCAGGCGCTCAGAAACGCGCGGGGACGGCGGTGGGCTCTCCTCGCCCTCGCCGCCGCCACCGCCGCCTGCGCCCCAGGCGGGCAGCAGGACCCTGAGGAGGCCGTGGCGGAGGAGGGCCTGCTGGGCGTGGCGCTGCGGCTGGCAGTACAGGTAGCGCAGGAAGGGCTCCAGCATGTCCACGTAGACCGGCTCGTCCCTGGGTGGGAAATATGGACACAGACACCAGTGTTGTTTTCGTCGACTAAAACTAAGACGAAAAATGTTCGTCGACTACCTTTTTTCACTGACAAAAACTAAATGGAAACTAAGTGAAAACTAAGCTATGATGACTAAAACTAAGACTAAATATACTGACAATTTCGTTGACAAATAAAAACTAGACTAAAATGTTAGGAAGGGACTAGTGGACAAGAGATCCACATTTTACACTTGGTTGCATGCTGAAAATAGCAGATCTACAAGCTCACAACGCGTCGCAGCGCGTTGAGCTTGTAGATCTGCTATTTTCAGCAAGTGTAAAAACAGTCATTACGACGGCATCAAGGCCCACTAAAATACATTTTAGTCGACTAAATTAACTGTAGATTTAGTCGACTAAAATCTTATGATATTTAGTCGACTAAAACTAGACTAACACTAAAACATTCCGGGTGACTAAAATGTGATTAAAACTAAGTGAAAACTATTCAAGAGACTAGGACTAAAACTAAAATGGAAATTCTCTGCCAAAAAAAACACTGACAGACACGCCGAGTGTTTATGACTTTCCGCGCTGCACAATGAAATAAATGTATACCAGAAGCTGGCTATTTCTCTATTACGGTGCTTTTTTAACCCTAGAACATGGTGTTCAACCCTTTTCATGTCAAAGCCCAGGGTCCATTATTAATTTGCCTTTTTGAGCCACGAAAAACCATTTGATGAGATTTAACCCCCTTTTGGTGGAAAAGAAATCCCCGTTCATTTTCCTCAGACTTTTCAGAAAGTATTTATTTACGCCGCGGACAAAGCCAACTCTTGTCGTGACAAATCATGACAATAAACACAATGTTTTGGGACAAACAAAGAATTAGAAAGTAGAAAAAAACGGCAGGTTACAACACTTTTTTTGTTGTTTTTCTTCTTTGTAATTATTTGTTTGGTCCAAAATATTGTGTTTGTTGTCATGATTTGTCACGACTCGAGTTGGCTTCGTACGACACTTAAAAGGTCTTTAAATAAATACTTTTTGAAATGTCTATGGGGAAAATGCATTGGGATTCGTTTCCTGGGCCTGGCTGTCGTCATGAAAGGGGACGGGACTGCGACGCTCTATTGGCAGCATAACATTTTTGTAATTTTTTTGAATGAATATTTGAAAAATGTCAGAAAACATAATAGTTCAGTATTTAGAAAGTCCTAACCTGTCCACGGCCTCCTGGACGTAGTCCTCCACCTCCAGCAGCAGGACGGGCCAGCAGTCCACACGGTTCTCTAAGGCTGTGATATACGGATGAGGACTGCCTCTGGAATAGAGACAAACTTATTAGAATTATCATCGGAATTATTACCTCTTCAATACAACTACTACAGACAGCTTATTAATATTATTATTATTACCTTTGCAATACCACCATATACATGTCAATTCCTACAACTAAAACCACCCTAAAAACACTGAGCACTTTAAAATATAAACGCTAAACTGAAACTGAACACCAACCTATGAGCCTGCAGATTAGCTGTGGTTAACCATCTTTTACTAAGACCATGTGACTGTGAATAAATGGAAAAAAATGAATAAAAATGTTGTTTTTGGCAGCACATTTTGATTTTAGTTTTAGTCATAGTCTCTTGAATAGTTTTCATTTAGTTTTAGTCACATTTTAGTCACCTGGAATGTTTTAGTGTTTAGTCTAGTTTTAGTCGACTAAATCTACAGTTGATTTAGTCGGCTAAAATGTATTTTGGCGGGCCTTGATGCCGTCGTAATGACTGTTTTTACACTCGCTGGAAATAGCCGATCTACAAGCTCACAACGTGTCACGCTGCGACGCGTTGTGAGCTTGTAGATCTGCTATTTTCAGCATGCAACCAAGTGTAAAATGACTTCTACTGGATCTCTTGTCCACCAGTCCCTTCCTAACATTTTAGTCTAGTTTTTATTTGTTGACGAAATGGTCAGTATATTTAGTCATAGTTTTAGTCATCATGGCTTAGTTTTAATTTAGTTTTTATGTAGTCTTTGTCGGTGAAAAAAGGTAGTCGACAAACATTTTTCGTCATAGTATTAGTCGACGAAAACAACACTGCCCTGTACAAGTACATTTGCATAAGTATGTGGCAGACACAACAACAAGGTAAAAGCCCCAAAAAGGAGTCTGGGTAATGTGAACTTGCAGCAAGGTCAGAGGTTAGTATATACAGAGTGTGCGCATGCGTGCGTGCGTGCGTGCGTGCGTGCGTGCGTGCGTGCGTGCGTGCGTGCGTGCGTGCGTGCGTGCGTGCGTGCGTGCGTGCGTGCGTGACCAGGCGACAGGGTCTGCTTAACCCCCGATAGGCATCAGTCAACACGTCTTGTTAAGTGTAGGAGGAAGGACACTGAGTGAGGATGGGTTTGTCTGTGACATCAGAGACAACCTGAGGCCTATAGGCCTAGATTTTAGAATTATTCGTCTGGAATGTACTATTTTACTCTTTGATTTTGACTGTTTTTTGGGGGGGTTTTTTACTCTTTAGAAATGTCAAGTGTCCTGAATATGTTTTTGTTTTTGTTGTTGACTTGATTGAATACTTTAACATTTTGCAAAAGACTACAGCAAGAGTACAATTTAAGCAAGCAACGCTAAAAAAGAATAACACAAAAAAGCTTTGGTGGCTTCTATATGTATTCAATTCACAAGAGATGAAGGAGATGCGGTAGGTGTTTTAACCCATTTTGGGCGGGAACCCCTTTTGGTGTTGGCATTATGTTATGCTTTAGCTATTGAAAAATAGCAGATCTACAAGCTCATAGCGTGCCACCGAGTGGCGCGCTACAAGCTTGTAGGTCTGCTATTTTTGAAAAATCGAAGAACCACTGACATAGAAACATAGCTTTTTCAGAAAACTGTCAGGTTGTAGAAGACATTTTTAGAATCTGATCTCAGGTCAAAATCTCTTTCTCCTTTGTTCGTTACTGAATCCAAATGTCCTGGTCTGTGTTTCCTTTCATGTAAAGTTCACTCACTGAATTGACTCGACGCTGAAATGTGTGCTCCACCGACAAAGGTCGCCTTGCTTTGCCCTAATCTGGTCTGTCCATCTCCCCCCCCCCCCCCCCCCCCCGCCCTCCAGACCATCCATCCATCAGGCCCTCCACACTGTTAGCCTCCTCCTTTCAGAGTTGGCAGACACAATGGAGGAAGCAGGAAGCGACACAGAAGCCACCTTGGTTCCTGTGCGTGTGCCGCTCAACGTACAAGTTCACCGCCGGAGCAAACGCAAAGAGAAGCTCCGGCGGTGATGAACTCGTCTGGGTCAGTGGGAGGAGGGGCGGTGGTCTTTTTGAACCGCCACCTGCTCAAGGACATCTTGCAGCTTCACACCTGTGTTGGTTCTCAAACTGTGGTAATGATATGAAATGATACAGCTTAATGTGCAACATTGTTTTCTCACCCAACAGTAAAAAAAAAAACTAACCAACATACAGTGTCCAGACTTCCCAAAACAAACTGGTCAGGCTCCTACTTGGCCTCACCCCCGAACCCACCTCACCCCTGCCCACTTTGACAGACTGGGCTGGCTTAGGGTCAACGACAATATTCGATACTCCACCAAGATACCCATGTACCTGTCTAGATACTTCCTTAATGTTAACGAAGTCCACACCCACAACACCAGAGGGAGTGCAACGAACCATGTACAACCCAGACTCGGCACAAACAAGGGACTAAATTATTTTCGCTCCTATGCCACCAAAATGTGGAACGCCCTACCAACAGTCATTAAGACATGCGAATCCCTTGACTCCTTCAAAACCGCTCTCAAAGGGCACCTACGGACGGCTGCAATTCGAAACTGAATCCCCCCCACCGCCCCCCCCTTTTTCCCCTCACTGTATATGTTTCTTTTCCCTTTTTACCTCTATGATGAATTCCTGTTCTGTTCTTTGACTATATAGAAGTGTCTATTTGTACGTCTCTAAATGTTTTGATGAATTGAACATGGTGGACCCTCTTGTAAACAAGTGTAATGCTTAATTGGGTCGTCCACTCACAGTTAACAGTCTTTGTATTGAGTTTGTGCTTGAAATGTACTGTAATTCTGCAAACTGTTAATAAATATTTCAATCAATCAATCAATGTAAGTGTATACAGGGTGTGTATTGAGTGTATACATGTGTATCTGCACATTTGACGATTTAAGGACTTTTGGACTGAGGCCCGATTCTAAAAAACACCTTCTAAATGCTGACGTTTTCTGGAAAAACATCAAATATTTATATAGTAGCATCAAATATTTGACATTTTTGAATACTGTACATACTGTACAGAACCCCAAGAGGGGTTCCCGAAATGTTTGAGAACCCCTGAGAGGTACACAGGGTTTTGAGTTCGGACATTGTTTTTGTCTGAGTTGCCCCCCCCCCCCCCCCCCCCCCCCACCCGCCTACCCAGACATAAATGTCTTAACCCATTTAGACTTGACGTCGAAATTAAAAAAAAATGTCTTCTAAATCCTCCAGTTTTCTGAAATACCTCATGTTTCTATATCAGTGGTGTTCAATATTTCATGTCAAGAACCCCAAAAATTATATGTAATTGGCCGCCGACCCCCATCTGAAAATATGTTGTTCCAGGGACACCCCGCAGGAACAAAGATTTGAGTTAAAAACGTAGCAGACCTAAAAAATAGCAGACCTACAAGCTCGTAGCGCGCCACTCGGTGGCGCGCTATGAGCTTGTAGGTCTGCTATTTTTCAACAGCTAAATTATAACATAATATTTAAAACGCCCAAAATGGGTTAAATTGACCGTGTCAAGGACGGCTGGCTCTGCGATAGACCGACTGACCTACTGACCCACGGTGGAGGTCTGGGCAAGGATGATGAAATCAAAACTTTTCAGGATTCAAATTCAAAAATAGCAAATGCGGCTTCTCGGCCATATACATATATAATTCTGGTGGCTCCTTGACATGACAAAGTTTGAGCACCACTGATATAGCAACATATAGGATTTTCAGAAAACCGTTTAGTGATTTAGAAGACATCGGGCTCAGGTCTTGACCCATTTTGGGCGGGAACCCCTTTTGGTGTTTTAAACATTATGTTATAATTTACCTATTGAAAAATAGCAGATCTACAAGCTCATAGCGCGCCACCGAGTGGCGCGCTACGAGCTTGTAGGTCTGCTATTTTTGAAAAATCGTGAAAATGCGGCACAAATCTTTGAATATATATTCTTTCAGAGCGAACGTTTTTAACTCAAATCTTAGCTTCTGAGGGGTTCCTGGAATAACATATTTTCAGATGGGGGTCGGTGGCCAATTAGGCAATTACATATCATTTTTGGGGTCCTTGACATGAAATATGGAGCACCACTGATACAGAAACATAGGTATTTCAGAAAACTGCCAGAATTTTTTAAATGTCGACGTCAGGCCTAAATTACTTAATGGGTTGAAATAGGGTTTTGGGTTGCCCTTTAATAAAGACAATGTACATCGTGCAAGCCAGCGCCATCTCACCCCATCTCCGAAGGGGGGCCCTAGAAGCCCCCCCCCCCCTCTATCCCGCTGGGTGCCTAAGTGGCTTAGTGTCTAGGCTGCAGATTGCGCCAGGGCAGAGCGGCGGGCAGACGGCTCCACAATGGTTCGCCAGTGGGCATCCTCCATTAATCCCCCCACAAGCACTTTAACCCATTTTGGGCGGGAACCCCTTTTGGTGTTTTAACTAAGCATTATGTTATACTTTAGCTATTGAAAAATAGCAGACCTACAAGCTCATAGCGCGGCACCGAGTGCCGCGCTATGAACTTGTAGGTCTGCTATTTTTGAAAAAAACGTGAAAATGTGCCTGAAATCTTTATATATTCTTTCAGAGTTTCCGTTTTTAACTCAAATCTTTGCCTCTGGGGGGAGGTCCCTGGAACAACATATTTTCAGATGGGGGTCGGCGGCCAAATACATATAGTTTTTGGGGTCCTTGACATAAAATATTGAGAACCACTGATATAGAAACATGAGGTTTTTCCAGGAAAAAAAGACATTTTAAAAAGACATTTTTTAAATTTCGACGTCAGGCCTGAATGGGTTAACAGTCGCCCAGCCGGTGCCAGGCGCAAAACCGGCCAATGGCAGCGCAGCCCTCCTCCACCCCCGGTGCCCCTCGGAGCAATTCATCTTTGCATCTTCACACCGGGGAGACGGGACGGGACAGACAGACAGACAGACAGACAGACAGACAGACAGACAGACAGACAGACAGACAGACGACACCACGAGAGAGAGAGAGAGAGAGAGAGAGAGAGAGAGAGAGAGAGAGAGAGAGAGAGAGAGAGAGAGAGAGAGAGAGAGAGAGAAATACAGAGACATTGAAAGAGGGAGAGTGAAAAAGGCAGAGAGAGAAAAGAGGGAGAGGTAGAGAAAAGAGAGAGAGAGAGAGAGAGGGGGGGGGGGGGGGGGGGGTGAGAGAGAGAGAGAGAGAGAGAGTAAAGGGTGTGAGAAAGAAAGAAAGAGAGTGAAAGAGGTAGAGAGCGACAATGAGTGAAGGAGACAGAGAGAGAGACTATTTTGAAAAACATTTTTGAATAGTTCAAATAGGCAATCTAGAAGCTCATGTAGATCAGCTAGTTGGACTATTTTAAACTGTATTCAAAATAGTAAAAAAAGAAAAGAAAAAAAGAATACAAAAAAAAGGGATAAGGCACTGGTGAAAATAGGGCCCTCAGTCTCTTATCCCCACCCGCTGCAACTGATTAAGGACCGGAGGCCCCGGGAATCTTGGCTCTTGGCAGAGGCACACATCAAAGCCTCGGAGAAGAGGAGAAGGGGGGGGGGGGGGGAAGGCTTCCATATCCACCCCCCAAAAAAGTACAGGACTAGTACAGTACAGTATATATATATGTCTGCCTGTCCTGAAGCTACAATCCCCCTCTGTCTGTTGTTATCCATTTACATTCTGAATAATGTCGCGCGCACACACACACACACACACACACACACACACACACACACACACACACACACACACACACACACACACACACACACACACACACACACACACACACACACACACACACACACACACACACACACACACACACACACACACACACAGAGAGAGTACGGGCCGGTGTCTCAAGCAACGAGATGCATCTTTGAGGTAGAATTACTTTTACAATAATAATTTCAATTTTTCAACACTTCTGCTGCTGCTCCACTACACAACACAATATTGCAGGCTTTCTTCTTCTTCTATGGGGGTGCCTGGCACAAAATATTTCCAGATGAGGGTCGGCGGGCCAAACGTTAGGGGGCAATGTTCGAGGGGAAACAGTTTTTCCATAATTACACTTTCATTGCTCCTAGTATTGATGCTTTATTGTATAGTATTGCTTGTCTTAATGAATTGAATACAAAGGACCACAATGGAAACAAGCCCTCAAGGCTTTTTGTGTTATCCTTTTAGCATTACTGTATAACTGTACCTCTGTACTATTTGAGTGGTGCAACCACTCCCTTACGGAGTTATGTGTGTGGGTGGGTGGCTGGCTGGCTGGCTGGGTGGGTGCCTGCCTGCCTGGCTGGGTATGAGCACGAAAACAGCATGGTTGTTTTTCACCACCTGTGCGCAACCTAACACACACACAAACACACACGCACATATTAACTGTATATATGATGATTTCGGGTGTGCCAGTACAGTACAGTGACAGTACAGTAGAGGGTACAGTAGAGGGACCGGCACACGGTAACTCTGTCATTTCTCAACCGTTTCGGACGCGGGGCGGCTCGCCGCAACCGGGCCGTGGGTCCCCCTGGGTGCGTTCCTGTGGGTCTGGAACTCCCCCCCCCCCACACGGGTGTGATTTTGCTATCTGTTAACCCATTTAGACCGTAGGACGTGTGGAGCCGTCCTAGCTAATCCAACCGATGGATTGCGAGGACGTGTTGTGTACACGCGTCCTAGCGCATTTTCATTGATATCAAAGATTTGTTTTCTTTTTTTGGGGGGTTGGCCACCATACTCCTTGCTGTTCAGTGTTCGCGGATGATAGCTCAGAGCTGAAAGTTTGTTCCCCCTTTTATCTCCGATTATTTTCCTATATTGCGTTTTTTTGATGAAAACAAGCTTTATTCACGGTTCATATGTAAAGCGTCACTGGTCACGGTTACAACATTCATGACTCGGGTGGTCCAAAAAATAGTCTGCAGGAGGATCGCTTTAGCCGTTCCCTTACTTCCAGACCAGGGGTAATTTCCCGTGTAGTTATATGTATGGACATAGTATGGACAGGTGTAGTTATACCTGATGGAGTATGGACAGGAGTAGTTACCATACCTACAAGTAAGACACAGGAAGCGAACGCAGCTGTTGTGGCAGTCTGACACACACACACAGCTTTTTTTTCCTTTTTTTTTTTTTTTTAATTTTTTTTGTTCTCTTTTGTTATTTTGTTGTTTTTTTTTTATGTTTTTTTTTTTTTTTTTTTTTAATTTTTGTATTTTTTTTTTTTTTTAAGTTTATTTATTTATTTATTTTATTTATATATTTTGTCATTTGTCATTTGTTTTGTGTGTGCGTGTGCGCGTGCGTGCGTGTGTGTTTTTGTGTGTGATACAGCTGCGCCCTCTGGTGGCAGGCGGGTGGTGTTACAGCGTGACAGACAGACATGTTCTGCTGGGTCTCATAGTAAAGGCTCACTGGCGTTCGCAAATAGAGTATGGACACTGGACAGGTGTAGGTATACCTGATGGAGTATGGACAGGTGTAGCCACTATACCTGATGGAGTATGGACAGGTGTAGGGTGCTCCGGTGTCTCTCTGGTCGGCCTGCATCTGCAGCAGCCTGCCCGTCACCTTGATCAGACCCTGGACGTTCCTGAGCGCAGGGGAGGGGAAAAGACACAAGACATTATCAACCACTCATCGCAATCAATAATACCGGAATCTGAATCATCTTTATTGTCACGTCACAGGTTTACAGAAGTAAAGATGTGGGTGAGATTTGTTTTTTGTGCATCGTTCCCATCGTATTGTTATTTGGTACGTTGTAGGTGAGTAGGTTATCACATAAAAACTGGAGTACACTACACAGTAAATGGTGCATTGGTAGAAAATTGCAATGCACCAATACATGGTGCATTTATATAGCGCCTTTATCCAAGGCACTTTACATAGATGTGTGCATTACATTCACCCATTCACACACCGATGGCGGAGGAAACCATGCAAGGGTTCAAAGTCTTGCTCAAGGACACTTCGACACCAACTCTGGGGGAGCCACGGAATTGAACTGGTAAACCTCACGGTTCCCATCCAAGCTGCTCTACCGGCCGCTCTACCCCTGAGCCCACTGCTGCAGTGAGAGTCTTATACCTGGCTGAGGGCATCAGGTTGAGGATGGCGTCTCCATGACGATGTGAGCCTCTTACCTGGCTGAGGGCATCCGGTTGAGGATGGCGTCTCCATGACGATGTGAGCCTCTTACCTGGCTGAAGGCATCAGGTTGAGGATGGTCTCCATGATGTGCTGCAGGTCAGCGTGGCCTTGCTCCACCAGCAGGACCAGGGCATCGCAGCAGGCCGAGCGCACCGGAGCACAGTCACTGCAGCACTGCTCCCACAGCGCCCCCATGGCCGCACCCTGAAGCACAGCGGGCACATCGGTTAACCCATTTTGGACTGATGGCGATTTAAAAAAAAAAAAGGCTTCTAAAGCCTAATAGTTTTCTGAAAAACCCATGTTTCTATGTCAGTTGTGCTCAACCTTTTTCGTGTCAAGGACCCCCAGAATTATCTCTATTGGGCTACGGACCCCCCATCTCAAAATATGTTGTTCCAGGGACCCTCCAGAAGCAAATATTTTGTTCGCTCTGAAATATATATTCAAAGATTTGCACCACATTTTCATGACTTTTCACAAATAGCAGACCTACAAGCTCGTAGCGCGCCACCGAGCTTGTAGATCTGCTATTTTTCAATAGCTAAAGTATAACATAATGCTTAAAACACCAAAAGGGGTTCCCGCCCAGAATTAGCCTGGCTAATAAGCCAGACCGAATCAGCCGTTGGTAAAAAAAGAATTGACTGCCGGCGGATTACGGTCTGGATTTCCTACACCAGAGAACTGGTGTGGCCAATCGGGACACGGTATGCAATATGGGCGGGCTTTGGTACAGTGACGTTCAATGCTTGAGACCTTTGACTGACAGTAGCTCTGACCAATTGCGTCAAAGAGAAAATGTTTGAACCCGCCCCCCGGGAAACAAGATCCATACACAGCATCTCCAGACTCAAATACCACACGACAGTGTGATTTGAGTCTGGCTTATTAGCCAGGCTAGCCCAGAATGGGTTAAACGCTAACGCACCAGAGCACAGTCACTGCGGTAGCACAAACATTGATGACGAAAGGTGAGGACGCAAATTGTGATTGGCCCGGAATGAGATAATGTATGACAATGTACGACGATAAGAGCGAAAAGTCCCCGAGTGTCCCTGCCTTTAGCCCTAGGGATTTGAAGCCGACAGAAACACAAGAGACAGTAGAGACACATGGAACCAACTCACCTGAGAGGAGATTCTTTCATTTGGAGCCTTTTCTTTGAGCACAGCAGCAACGAGGGTTCTCACAGTCTGTTATAGTGACGACAACATGGAGGTTCAGGGTTAAAAAGCGCAACACGAGACATCACCAGTGTTGGAAAGTAAGTAACTTATTACTTAAACTAAGTAATATGCGTAATATTGCGAACGCAGTGCTTGCGAACGCAGTGAGCACTAACTATAGAAGCTGGCCTAAACTGTCTGTCTGTGTGTGTGTCACGCTGTAACACCACCAGTGTTTAACTTAAAGAAAAAACTTAACTTAAAGAAAAAACTTTTTTTTTTTAAAAGAAAAAAAACACACACGCACGCACGCACACATACACACTAAAAAAAGAACTTAAAAAAAAAACTTATAAAAATAAAAAAGAGAACTTAAAAGAATCCTTAAAGTACGTAATTTATTCTAATTGTTGTTATTGCAATTTACACGCTGCGTTCGCTTCCCACGTTTGCGCTTGTAACTAGTAATATAATATAACTATTACAATTTGAGTAATACAGTAATATTACTAATATGTTACTATGTTCCAAAAGTAACGAGTCCTTGGTGGTACTGTGGGCTCGGGTGTTTAGTGTTTTCCAACACTGAACACCACAAGCAGTCAGCTAGGGTCTTTACCTGGGCTTGTATGATGGGACTGGGGAAGTCAAAACGAGCTTTCAGACCCTCACTCATCTTCTCTGATCATGCTTGAAAAGGACAAAAGAAAAGATAACAATGGTCAAGAGGGAACAGAGGAAGTTAAAATCCTTGTTTTGTCTGCACGTCAAACAAACTGTGATCCCTGATTTATACGTTGTTACTAATACACGACCCGTTGTCGTGCACTGAAAACTGCAGATCTAGGAGTCGCAGTGAGCTTGTAGATCTGCTATTTTTTGGGAAGTGTATCGCTCAGTCTCAGAGATCAGGCTTAAGGGGCGGCAAACAAAAATAAACCAGACACAGGGCGGAGGGACAGGTGGTGGTCTCCCAAAAACGTGGCAAATTTCCCAACTGAGATGGCGAGGCCCCCCCCGATCCCAGGGCCGGATTTACCACTGGGCTAGGGTGGGCTGCAGCCCAGGGGCCGCTGACTGGGATGAAATTGTATTGCTATCCAATTCAAGTGAGATTTTCTGTTTAGTTTGATTAGGGTGATTTTGCCCCTCCCCCAATAATTTTTTCTGCCAAAACGAACGCCTTGCCTCGTGGTCGTAAGTGCCCGGGGGGCCTCAAAAATGACTCTAGTCCAGGGGCCTCTCAACTCCTACAAATCCGGCACTGCCCGTCCCCGTACTCCAACTGAAGCTGTTGTAGATTCATTGCATTCTCGTGTCTGTCGGGTGTAAACCTCATGTAATTATTACTCGATCCTGTAGGTGTACAGACAGTCTATATTAACATTCGACGAATTAGACCCTTTCTCACCCAGGAGTCAGCCCAACCCCTTATCCATGACATCAGTCATATCAAAACTTGACTACTGTAACTCCTTCCTTACTGGCCTACAAGCATGCGCACTCAAGCCTCTCCATTTAATCCAAAATGCCACAGCTCGCTTGGTCTTCAACCAGCCAAAATTCTCACGTCTCCCATCTTCTCCGCTCCCTCCATTGGCTCCCGGTCACCGCCTGCACAAAGTACAAAACTCTGATTCTAGCCACCTAGGGCACCCGACTGGTAATCCAGTCGCAGTGTGCCGCGGGTTCGACTCCCGAGCCCGACACGGCCTTTACTGCATGTCTTCCCCCATCTCTCTCCCGTTTCCTGTCAGCCTACTGTCTGTCCCTTCAAAAACCAATAAAAGGCGTAAGCCGCAAAAAGAATATCTTAAAAAAAAAAAAGATTGCATTTTATGTAGACATAGCACTATATAGTGCATATACGCATAGTTTCATTATATAGATATTCCACTGTTAGGTTTATAGATTACGTATGATTCATAACGACTACTTTTATGTATTTGATGTATTACCATGGCTTTGTTCTTGGTTACTGTAAAAGTCGCTCTGGATTAAGAGCGTCTGCTAAATGCCTAAATTGTAAATTGTATGTTCAAAGCTGTTACTTTTGTATGCTTCCAATTCAAGTACAGCAAAAGTAGCAGTTCCACAAGCTCAAAGCGCGCTTCAAGCTTGCGGATCTGCTACTTTTGATAATGTTGCGTGACGCTGTAGTAGTGACGATAATTCACGAGAAAAACAAAAAGTTAAAAGTTAGAAAATGGGGAGATAAGAGGATTCTGCCCGACAACAGGCACGATATCAGCGCACAGACAAAAAAAAACACTGGCGGAAAACAAAATGCCAGACAATGACGACATTACACAACACGCCAGGCAGGGGAGAGCTGCTACGTGACCACCTGTTGCTTTCAGGGCGCTAATGGACTGATTACGACTTGAAGGGAACGAACACATCACTCGGAAAGGAATTGCCGCCTGCTCTTTGAAAGCCGACCCCCCCCCCCCACGGTGTAATGTAGAACCTCTGACGTGTGACGACAGGTGGCACCGCCGGCCACATCAGGCCGCTACATATTTTTTACATGAATCACCAGATAAATCAGTGGTTTTCATCAACCCATTTTTCATATCAAGGTCCATTATTTATTCTGCATTTGAGCCGCGCGGACCACCATTTGATGACATTTAGCCAGTGGCGTTTCCAGGAATTACATTTTGGGCAGGCAAGAATTACATTTTGGACAGGCAAGATGTGTTAATTGTCGTCTCCCCGCGCACAATCGTAGCACTAAAGGTTTTCAAAGAGATATACCTGCCAGACGAGTAGGATACAAAGGCTGAAAGGCTTGCATTTACATTCCAATGGGTGATTGAGGGTCGCGCTCTACCACGACGGCCAATCAGCTGTCCATTAATAGTTCTCATGTCTTGTTTTTGTCCTCTTTTTTCTCATTGTATGGATTTTGGCCAGGCCAGAAATGGATTTGGACAGGCGGACGCCTGCCCTCACCTTATTGTAGATACGCCTCTGCATTTAGCCTCCCAGACCCCAAACTAAAGAATATTTTGTTATCGTTGGATAAGATGTGGAGAGATAACAAGGCAAACATTCTTCTACATTCTCTAATTGTGTAGACTTTAAGAATTTAAGAATGAACTAATGCAGATGTATAACAATAATGTAACTCTTGGGAGTGTAAAAGTGATTTACATTCCCAAGAGTTAAAGAATAAAGATCTAATAAGGGTCCATTTGGTTACTCCATCATTTAGAAGGGGGTCACCAGCTGGAACCCCCTCAAGGACTACAGTGGTGGTCCCCGGACCACTGGTTGAAAGCCACTGAGATAATTAATTCCCGAGTCACAATCACCAAATACACCCCTCCTCCCTCCCTCACAACGGAATCAGCAGCTCTTAGGCTTAAGCTCTTAGGTGGTACTGTCAGGAGTAACGATATGGACCGGAGGCATATGGACCAGCACTGCACCAGCAGCAGTGCTGCTAGATTTTGTGAGAGAAATAAGCAACAGGGTCTATGATAGCCCTGGTCCAGTGCTTACAGAGAGACTCGCTGTAAGCACTGGACCAGGGCTAGGTCTATGAAAACAAGCCCGAAAGAAGTAGCTAAAGGTCACAGGATGGGCACTTTAAAGCTATGCATATCTGCAGATGGAATATAGTTATAAATGGGCTGACGTCAGAGATATGATATCTATGATATTGATAGGCAGCTTTAGCCTCATCACAGCTACCACTTAACTTTTCATCTTTCTGTCGAGTCCCGTCCCCCAAATGAACCCAAATGAAACAATGCAACAAATAACACACTTACCAGTGTTACCACTGCTAGTGCTAACGGTACCTCTATCAATGTTGTATCATGTGTACTATATTATGTTTAATTTCTACACTCTGCCACACATACAGTATAAGACCGACGCGTGTATGCTTTTAAAGTAGCTTCTGATGTTGTTGGTCCGACACCTAAACTGTCCCCCACTGCCCTGGCCCGTAAATATAGGTTCCTATAGCTCACACAATTAATTTAAAATTAGCTTTATTGGTGAGAAAAGTGAAAACATACGTTTACGGTTTACAATACATTGCCAAAGCAAGTGTCAAAATATAATAAAACAGTTGAAAAAGTATATACAGTTGAAGGGGGTACAGCATTTGTAAACAGCAGCAATTTTCTTCAAAACTATTTAAATAGTTAGATATGCTCCTATTTGTCCCAAAATTACTGCAAAAGATTGGTGATATTTGTTTAAAAAAACAAGCAATAATGTTTTGCAATCATTTTGTGACAAATGTCATTTATTTGAAACTATTGAAATAGTATACAAAAGAAAAAAACTCAAATTTAAAATGTGTGTAAAGGTAGCATTTCTGTTTACATGTGCAGTAGGTCTAGTGGTCGGCTGGTTGCATAACTTGTATTCCATTGGCTAACCTTCTTTTATGCAACAGTTTAAAGAATTGGTCATGTTTTCAAACTCACTTTGGGTGTGTGTAATCTGTGGGAAGTGTCTCTCTGATATTTTGGTGAAGTGGGCAGGTGCATGGTTACACATATACTCTATGGGTTACACACATCAGTAGTTCCTTAATTGGGCTTTTGATATGCAAATCGCCATGGAAGTATTTGATTGTTTTTGTTGGAAGGTGTGAGCT
Source organism: Electrona antarctica (assembly GCF_951216825.1). Lineage (NCBI taxonomy): Eukaryota > Metazoa > Chordata > Actinopteri > Myctophiformes > Myctophidae > Electrona > Electrona antarctica. The sequence goes on along the minus strand of NC_136802.1, from coordinate 39,110,507 downwards.
CTCTCAAAATCTCTCTCTCTCTCTCTCTCTCTTTCAAAATGCTTTATTGGCATGATAAAATATGTCTTACATTGCCAAAGAATATAACAAAATAAATTATAACATTGCACAGCTCAAGACCCACTTCTACACTCTTGCTTTTAATTGATGTTTTTTTTTGTTATACATGTCCTCACTGTATTGCATTACTGCTAATATTTTTTATGTTTTATGCCTTGCTTTTCTTTTCTTTCTTTCTCCATTGCTCTGTAAAAGCATGTTGAGCTGCATTTCATGCCATGACAGATGCTATGTATTATATACAGAGACAACAATTGAATAACAAACATCCTAACAATAATTAATAACAAGCAATATAGTATGAAAAGAAGTGAATTATAACAAACAGTGACAATGATAACAGTGATATGCAGCAGTAATAGTGACTAATGGTATAGGGAAGAATGATTCTCTAATGTCTTTGTATGTGTCAAATTGTAACAGAAAGAGTAGCTCTGTCTCCACCTCCCCTAGAGAGCAGAGTGAACACAGAATGTCTTCTCTAAACCAGGGGTGCCCAAAAGGTAGATCGCGATCTACCAGTAGATCACAAAGGCTGTGCAGGTAGATCACAGCATGGCATGGTCCAAAACATATATTTTTTTTCTTTCTTTTTTTTTTAACTTTTGGGAATCTGACACTTGAATTATGGTGACTTGTCAGCTCAAACCCACAATGCAATACTTTGTTTAAGATTGTTGTGCACAAACGTCAGTAGCATTACAAAGTTACATACAAAAAAAAACACCCTGCCAATTCCATTTTTCCCTCTATTTCCCCATTCCAAGTGTCTTTGTGTAATGTCTTGCTGTATGTAACGCCAGCGACGCTATTCCAAAGCCTCCTCAGGTGCAAATGCTTAATTGGGTCGTCCACTCACAGTTAACAGCCTTTGTATTGAGTTTGTGCTTGAAATGTACTGTAATTCTGCAAACTGTTAATACATATTTCAATCAATCAATCAATGTTGAGCTGGTCATTTTGAAAGTGGCTCTCAAGTCAAAAAAGTGTGGGCACACAGCCAGTTCTGTTTGTGTCTGCCTGTTTCTACTGCCAGGCACTGAGTCTTCATGAGTCATCTTTCTGTTTCTACTGCAAGGCGGTGGTCACTGTACATAGTTATGTTTCTGTTTCTACTGCCAGGCGGTGGTCACTGAGTCTGTACATAGTTATGTTTCTGTTTCTACTGCCAGGCGGTGGTCACTGACTGAGTCTGTACATAGTCAACATCTTTCTGTTTCTACTGCAAGGCGGTGGTCACTGTACATAGTTATGTTTCTGTTTCTAAACGAAAATTCAAAAAAATCCAATGGCAGTCCCTCAGTCAAATTTAGTCACATTTGGTTAGTGGAGGTTGTTTGAGTCAGGGGATGGGTGGTGGAGGTAAAGTCTCAGGACCAGCTGACTGAGGGATCGACTCCTGCTCATGTTCTCCTCTTGTCATTTTAAGGCCTGGTGAGGTGCTGGTAGGAGGTGGGTGGGGTCACTATAAGGCCTGGTGATGGTAGGAGCTAGGTGGGGTCACTACTTTGAAAGTACTTTGAAATTTGAATGTTGTTTTCTGAATGTTAATTAGAAGCGGGAATTGGCCAAGTTCGGGCTCCGCATGCATTGTTTGTGCATGTGTGTCTGTGTGTGTGTGCATGATGGTGCAGCCTAGTACAAATTGATCAATTTCCCTGACAACTGGACCGTTTCTAGAAAACCATTATTTTTGTCTTATTCATCTCTCTCTCTGGTTAAATCAAGCCTTGAAATAGTATTTTGTTTAAACCATGAAAAACGACATACTATAATATGTCGTCGATTTTCATCATATTTTATTTATTTATTTGGAGCACGCCAAAGCAAATGGTGTAGGTCTCGATTTTTTTCCAACCTTTAGACAGTGGTTAAATCAAGCGTTGAACTATTCAGTTTTGGAAAACCATGACAAAGCTTTTTCCACAATAACAGAAATCAGAAAAGACACTATGGAGAGCCCGCTGTGACTCCGTTCAACCATAATGTGGTTTAAGTGGTTAAGGCAGAGACACACAGGGGTAGGTATACAGTAGATAGGTATAGGTAGGTAGGTAGGTAGGTAGGTAGGTCGGTCGGTCGGTGGGCGGTAGGTAGGTAGGTAGGTAGATAGGAAGGAAGGAAGGAAGGTAGGTAGGTAGGTAGGTAGGTAGGTAGGAAGGAAGGAAGGTAGGTAGGTAGGTAGGTAGGTAGGTAGGTAGGTAGGTAGGTAGGTCGGTCGGTCGGTCGGTCGGTCGGTCGGTCGGTCGGTAGGTCGGTCGGTCGGTAGGAAGGAAGGAAGGAAGGAAGGTAGGTCGGTAGGTAGGTAGGAAGGAAGGAAGGAAGGAAGGAAGGTAGGTAGGTAGGTAGGTCGGTCGGTAGGTAGGTAGGTAGGAAGGAAGGAAGGTAGGTAGGTAGGTAGGTAGGAAGGAAGGAAGGTAGGTAGGTAGATAGGTCGGTAGGAAGGAAGGAAGGTAGGTAGGTAGGAAGGAAGGTAGGTAGGTAGGAAGGAAGGTAGGTAGGTAGGTAGGAAGGAAGGAAGGTAGGTAGGTAGGTAGGAAGGAAGGAAGGAAGGTAGGTAGGTAGGTAGGTAGGTAGGTAGGTAGGTAGGAAGGAAGGAAGGAAGGTAGGTAGGTAGGTAGGTAGGAAGGTAGGTAGGAAGGTAGGTAGGTAGGTAGGTAGGTAGGTCGGTCGGTAGGTAGGAAGGAAGGTAGGTAGGTCGGTAGGTAGGTAGGAAGGAAGGAAGGAAGGAAGGTAGGTAGGTAGGTAGGTCGGTGGGCGGTAGGAAGGTAGGTAGGTAGGTAGGAAGGAAGGAAGGAAGGTAGGTAGGTAGGTAGGTAGGTAGGTAGGAAGGAAGGTAGGTAGGTAGGTCGGTCGGTCGGTAGGTAGGAAGGAAGGTAGGTAGGTCGGTAGGTAGGTAGGAAGGAAGGAAGGAAGGAAGGTCGGTAGGAAGGAAGGAAGGAAGGAAGGTAGGTAGGTAGGTAGGTAGGTAGGTAGGTAGGAAGGAAGGAAGGTAGGTACAGTAGGTAGGTCGGTCGGTCGGTCGGTCGGTAGGTAGGTAGGTATAGGTAGGTAGGTAGGTAGGTCGGTCGGTCGGTAGGTAGGTAGGTAGGTAGGTAGGTCGGTCGGTAGGTAGGTAGGTAGGTAGGAAGGAAGGAAGGTAGGTACAGTAGGTAGGTCGGTCGGTCGGTCGGTCGGTCGGTCGGTCGGTCGGTCGGTAGGAAGGTAGGCAGGCAGGCAGGTAGGTAGGTAGGTAGGTAGGTAGATAGGTAGGTAGGTAGGTAGGAAGGTAGGCAGGCAGGCAGGCAGGCAGGCAGGCAGGTAGGTAGATAGGTAGGTAGGTAGGTCGGTCGGTCGGTCGGTCGGTCGGTCGGTCGGTCGGTAGGTATAGGTAGGTAGGTAGGTCGGTGGGCGGTAAGAAGGAAGGAAGGTCGGTAGGAATAATGGGGGGTGAGACCATTTCACCAACCTTGTGTTTTCAATGACTTCCTTTAGGAGGTGCTTTCAAGAGACTGACTGACAGGAAGACCACAGGAGAGAGAGAGAGACACAGAGAGAGAGTGTGTGTGTGTGTGTGTGTGTGTGTGTGTGTGTGTGTGTGTGTGTGTGTGTGTGTGTGTGTGTGTGTGTGTGTGTGTGTGTGCGTGTGTGTGTGTCGGGGGGGGGGGGGGGGGGGGGGGGGGGGATGTTGGCCTCGTGCCAGGGTGACAATCAGCGTCTCTGTGTCTCTTCTGTTCTGTGGGAGATTATCCCCCCCCCCCTCCTCCCCTCCCCTCCCCCCCTCCCACACCCCTTTTTTATTGGAGGAAATGGGGCATTTGGAAGCTCAAACAGGATGTCCTGCTGGCTAGCCGGGGACTGAACCATTCCTTTCTTTCTTTCTCTCTCTTTCCCTCTCGCTCTGTGGACTGTGAACCATTGCAATCCCCCCCCCCAACACTTTCCCACCTTCTCTCTCTCTCTCTCTGTGAGTCGAGAGATATATAGATGGCTTAAATTAATCCAGGATTTTAACCGTTCGGACCGCCTTTTTTCCTCTCTCTCTCTCTCTCTCTCTCTCTCCTCCTTTAGAGAAATAAGACACCAAATGGAAGTCTTTTAGTCTTTTATGATCTCTCTGTTACTGTGAGCCATCATCACCCTATAGCTGTTCCCTCATTCCTTGGGTATTATTATGGATGTTAGTCTCCAAGAGATGCTTTGCGAGCAGGCCACCCTGGGTGGGATTTGAAGTTTTTTAACCCATTCTTCTGCCTACACATAATATGTCATGTCCTAGTATATGAGCCATGAGTATATGAGGAAAGGGCATCAACGTCACGTGATTCTCTGTTTGACCCCGCGAAACCTGGATTTGTTTATCAAAGGATTTGATTATTGTTTCGATTATTTGGCGGTCCCATTAAAAAAAAGTCACAACATTATGGCGGTTGTTGCAATCACCTGCACTATGATTTACATGTTTGGACAAAATCTGGAGGAGTATACCTTCAAAAAATGTGTGTCGCAAGAATTGGCCTCCTGGTGGCGCTATAACATGCAGGCCGATAAGGAAAATGTGGGACAGAGGTTCTGCTCTGGCATCCGGATAGTGAGTGTGCACAGTTTCATGTTGATGATGTTGAAATAACTTACAGTAGATAGTATTGTAACAAATATAAATGGGTGTAACACCACCTTTGAGCGTACATAACAGAATTCTATAGTGCGCGTCCATAATGATTGGGTATTAAATATACGCTTAAGCGTATATTTAATTGCTTGAAAAGCGCCTGGACTACATTTGCACGCACCGCTACTGACGACCGTAAAGTCGACCGTATAGTGGACACTTTGGTAACACTTGCTATGCATCCCACGTTTATATAACACATTATGAACACACTTATTATATTAAAATCTTCTCATAAACATGTATGATTATATTTGTAAGCACTGATAAATAATCATTATACTTTATAAGCTTAATCATAACACATTATAATAAAGTTTATAATATCAATTATTATAATTATAATACTTCATAACTTGCTATGTATTCCATCTTTATAACGCATTATAAAAATACTTATAAGACAATATAATTTTATCATAAACATTTATAATTATATATATAAGTACTTAAAATAATGATAACCTTTATCATAACACATTATAAAGCTTATTATACTGACTTATTAATGTCAAGTTTTATAATACCTAAAACACTTTGTTTAAAATAGACACTTGTGCTTTTTAGGGTATGATTTGGGACCTAAGGATGAATACAAAAGGAATATCAACATCCTAATACTGTCCAATAATTAGATAGGGAGTTGCTGGTGTCAAAATATGAATATGATTTGGGGCCCTAAAGATGATTACAAAATCAATATCAACATCTTAATACTGACCAAACGATGGCTTCCATTATCACTTTTCAGGAATAGAAAGCTTGCAGTTTCTATTAGCTTGGATAATGATTCCCCATCGATGATACAGACCAAGTAGAAAATAATTGTGCGATTTTACCATGAACATTAGTGAGGACCAAATATACGAAGATACTGTAGGTTGAAAAGTGGCAAATTTGTCCGACTCGTCCTTTAAATCCATTAAATCAATTTGTTTGATTAACTGTTGTTGCAGCCACATTTTCTACTGAAAATCACTTTCATTACTTGGTCACGACTCACACGTAGGGAGGGACGTATGTGTGACAGGTGCCATTCTCTATATGTTATTGTCCAAAAGGGGGGCAAGCCTTTCAAAGGACTCACCTCGGTTGCCCTGCATCCATCATAAATCACTTTATTTGTTCTGATACTGGAGCGGGCCGTGGGTACTGTACAGTAATATTCCTTCATATAATATATAATGGAGCGAGCCGTGGGTACTGTACAGTAATATTCCTTCATATAATATATAATGGAGCGAGCCGTGGGTACTGTACAGTAATATTCCTTCATATAATATATTATGGAGCGAGCCGTGGGTACTGTACAGTAATATTCCTTCATATAATATATTATGGAGCGAGCCGTGGGTAGTACAATACTATAATATTAATTCATCATATATTATGGAGCGAGCCGTGGGTACAGTACAGTAATATTCCTTCATATAATATATAATGGAGCGAGCCCTGGGTAGTACAATACTATAATATTAATTCATCATATATTATGGAGCGAGCCGTGGGTACTGTACAGTAATATTCCTTCATATAATATATTATGGAGCGAGCCCTGGGTAGTACAATACTATAATATTAATTCATCATATATTATGGAGCGAGCCGTGGGTACTGTACAGTAATATTCCTTCATATAATATATTATGGAGCGAGCCCTGGGTAGTACAATACTATAATATTAATTCATCATATATTATGGAGCGGGCCGCGGGTACAGTACAGTAATATTCCTTCATATAATATATAATGGAGCGAGCCCTGGGTAGTACAATACTATAATATTAATTCATCATATATTATGGAGCGAGCCGTGGGTACAGTACAGTAATATTCCTTCATATAATATATTATGGAGCGAGCCCTGGGTAGTACAATACTATAATATTAATTAATCATATATTATGGAGCGAGCCGTGGGTACAGTACAGTAATATTCCTTCATATAATATATTATGGAGCGAGCCGTGGGTAGTACAATACTATAATATTAATTCATCATATATTATGGAGCGGGCCGCGGGTACAGTACAGTAATATTCCTTCATATAATATATAATGGAGCGAGCCCTGGGTAGTACAATACTATAATATTAATTCATCATATATTATGGAGCGGGCCGCGGGTACAGTACAGTAATATTCCTTCATATAATATATTATGGAGCGAGCCCTGGGTAGTACAATACTATAATATTAATTCATCATATATTATGGAGCGGGCCGCGGGTACAGTACAGTAATATTCCTTCATATAATATATAATGGAGCGAGCCCTGGGTAGTACAATACTATAATATTAATTCATCATATATTATGGAGCGGGCCGCGGGTACAGTACAGTAATATTCCTTCATATAATATATTATGGAGCGAGCCCTGGGTAGTACAATACTATAATATTAATTCATCATATATTATGGAGCGGGCCACGGGTACAGTACAGTAATATTCCTTCATATAATATATAATGGAGCGAGCCCTGGGTAGTACAATACTATAATATTAATTCATCATATATTATGGAGCGGGCCGCGGGTACAGTACAGTAATATTCCTTCATATAATATATTATGGAGCGAGCCCTGGGTAGTACAATACTATAATATTAATTCATCATATATTATGGAGCGGGCCGCGGGTACAGTACAGTAATATTCCTTCATATAATATATAATGGAGCGAGCCCTGGGCACAGTACAGTACTATAATATTAATTCATCATATATTATGGAGCGAACCATACGTACAGTATAGTAATATTCATTCATCACGGCTGATATCCAATTAGGTGGACGTTTATGGTGGTGGTCCAGGTGAGAGAGGTCACGTTTTAACCAGCGGTGGGAAAAGTACTCACATTTCTTTTACTTGAGTAGGATAAAAGTATCGATACTGTGATAGTAGAACTCGTAAATGGCCAACATTCTAGGGCCTCACTCACACGGTCGCAACAGATTGCTGTATGCTTGTTGTATACAAAGGGTGTGACACAGCTTGCCCCAATGCATTTCCAATGGGAGTCACATGGTTTGACACAACATTTGTGTTGTATGAGGGGGAGGGGCGCAGTCGAAACACAGCCGAAAGCCATACAACAGCTTGTAGTCCAAAATGTGGACTACAAACCATGTGACTTCCATTGGAAATGCATTGGGGCGGCCATGACACTCACAACATTCATACAACAAGCATGCATCAATGTTTTAAAGGTCTGAGTGAGGCCTAAATGTAGGCCTATAGGAAGTACTCATTATACAGAATGTCCCATTTCAAATGTAAAAAATATATATAGGGCTGAAGTGGTGGTATGTTTTTTTGTAATAATAACAAAATCTACAAATAACTAGTAAATAAAGTTAAATGTAGTGGAGTAAAAGTACAATATTTGGATCCGAGATGTAGTGGAGTACAAGTAAAAGTATTGGAAATTGGAATTACTCAAGTAAAGTACAAATACCTCAAAACTGTACTTAATGACTTCCGACCGCATGCGTTTTAATCAGTGGGCAGCAACATGCTCAAGCAAAGCGCAGCTGGGTACAAACATTAACATTGGGATGAGAACATGCATCTTAGAAAGTGACTATCAATACATTAAAATGATTAGAAGCATGAACAGGGTGTTAGAATTGTGTGCTATAACTATTGGTTTAAAAAAGATCCTCCACACTGTAATAAATTAACCTTTAAGTGAGTGACACCTGCACTGCAGCCACAACACCAGAGGGAGCGACCATGATCCGGTACCACCCAAATTCTGGGTTCTTAGGGGCGATTACTGCCAAATGTGTGATCTCAATGAAATAGAGAATGAGTGTCACTTTGTGTTGTACTGTCCTTTTTATGGTGCGGTGAGAGAAGTGTTGTTTAATAATATAAACTATGTTAATATGATGGATATGAATGATGCACAACTTATTAACCGTTTATTTGAAAAATACTTATTTAAATTGGCAAATTATCTAGAGAAAGCATGGGACCTGAGGAAAAAGGCCATGTACAGCCAGTAAGAAATACGTATGCTAGTTACGGTGTTTGGTTTTATGTTTTGATTTATTGTATTTGTATTATGTTGTATGCGATCAGTAGCATGCGATCAGCAGTATAAGTAAAGAACTATAAGTGTATAACTGTTTATTGTAACTTGTGTGAAAAGGTGTCATATAATCCCATGAGGGATGGGCCACAAAGTGGCATGACACTTAAATAAATAAAATCATTCATTCATTCATTCATACTCCTATTTTAGAGCCAAATAAAAGTCGGTTCGGCTACAATGTGACGTCATTTGAGGTTCGGGGGGGGGGGGGGGGTACCGTCCTAAAGTCGGCTATTCGGTGCTACTGAAGATGTCTGACGAGCCGAAATCATTTCGGCACTACAGCGCCGAAGCAGCGGTAAAATAGAAGTATGAATCGGCCCTAAACCCCCCCCCCCCCTGCTATAAGTCACGGATCTCAGCTTTACAGCTGAGCCATGAACTTAACGGATTGCAGCTTTATCATCACAAAATAGAAAAGCCCCCCAACGGCCTCTTCTTCTCCATCAATGTTATCACATGTGGAATCAACACCGGTGCAAATGGGAACCAGGCGCATTAGTAGATGCAACAAGAAAAGCAGATTTGTCTAATGCCGCACCCCTCTCTCCGTCCCTCCCTCCCTTTTCCTCCCTCCCTCAGCCCCCCTGATAAGAAGCATGACATTAAAAGAACGATGAAAGCTTCATGTGCAATACTTCCTTTGTTAAAAAATAAAAGCAAAGCAAATGGAGAGATTGGATGTCGTCCAACTATCAGACCACCCACCCACTTTAGGCCCCACATAGAAACCACATGCTGGACCAGAGAACTGTTTGCACTCCTCGTCCACTGAAAGGGAAGAGAAGAGAGGTTGACCTTTTGACCCCCGGCAATGATGCTGTACATTTATAAACTCACCACAACCTTTCCCCCAGTGGCGGAAAGTATACCCAAGTACATTTAACCCATTTTGACCTGAGATCAGATTCTAAAAAATGTCTTCTACATCCTGACGGTTTTCTGAAAAAGCTATGTTTCTATGTCGGTGGTTCTTCGATTTTTCAAAAATAGCAGACCTGCAAGCTCGTAGCGCGCCACTCGGTGGCGCGCTACGAGCTTGTAGATCTGCTATTTTTCAATAGCTAAAGCATAACATAATGCTAACACCAAAAGGGGTTCCCGCCCCAAAATTGTACTTGAGTAATGAGTAGTATTAACATTTCAAGGTATACCTTTTACAGTACTTTACTAACTGGAGTTGATATTTACTCTGTAGATTTTGATTACAACACATTGACGCGACGTGACGCATTGTGAGTTTGTAGATCTGCTATTTTCAAAAGATTTTTTTATACATTTGAAAACTTGAAACTGGACATTCTGTATAATGAATAATTTTACTTTTAGGCTACTTTTGTTTAGATATCTTGTGGTTGGCATAGATTTGGTTAAATATGGCCATATCCTTTTTATTATTATTATGCAAAAATGAATGAGGTCTGGAATGATGGAACCAGAAAATGATTGTAAACGCATACAGTATTTTTGCCACACCATATATAGGATCTCCTCACATCAAAACAATTGGATTTAGGTTGAAAATTGGCAATGTGTCCCCTTAAAACCCATTTTGGGCGGGAACCCCTTTTGGTGTTAGCATTATGTTATGCTTTAGCTATTGAAAAATAGCAGATCTACAAGCTCATAGCGTGGCACCGAGTGCCGCGCTACGAGCTTGTAGGTCTGCTATTTTTGTAAAGATCAGACATAATGGATAGGAAGGTGACACACATGAATGATATTAAATTAATTAGCCTACTTGCCCAACTGCATGTTGGGCAAGTTGTAAATGCATGCATCGAAAGCCGTCACTCATCCGTATTAATTACAACATTACGTAATTGATTGTTGTTAATAATTACGTAACGAAAGAATGAATTTGAAATGCTTAAATAGAATTACCTTCATCAGTGATGTAAATAGGTTTTCAATGTAATGAGTCCCAGGATGCAGGGCTGGTCTTTTAGATGAGTCCCAGGGACATTTTACGAGTCCCACTTCAACGACGTTAGGAGTCATACAGTATTTTTACAAATTGCAGCATTTAACATGGTTATAATGTGGTTATATTCATGTAGAAAACAGAAGAAGAAATTATTATTATAACTAAAGCTAGCAAAATGAACTAGAATAAAAAACAGTACAGTAGTGCATCCCGTGGATGCAGAGGTCGTTGTTTTATTGCGTCCCTTAACTATAAACTGCGTTTTGGGATGCAAAATGCACCCTATTTTAATCTCTGCTTCATGTTCAACAGATCTGAAAATAGTGTCAAGACAGGTAAATACTTTTCAAGAAAGTCATAGAGCTGTAGATAGCCAGGACAAATCATCAGCATATTCCTGAGCAGACTAACGTTGGGCCAGGACAAAATAAATCCTTATTATATAGTTATTTACCAATACCATACTTCACAATACTACTTTTTTACCTCCAAAAACTAGGTACGTAGCAAATAGCTCAACCTAATAATTCAATATTTCAAACGTTCTTTCACAGAGAAGCTGAGATTTGACAGTTTGTAGCGGTCGACAGTACTTGCGCACTAGTAGGCCATTTATGGCACTCTGTGTGCACTCGACAGAGTGCACTTCTAGTTATGTCTGTGTCCCTTTTATGCCCATGTATGGAGTTCTTAATCAGACATGCCCAAATATGGAGTCAATGCAGATGTCAGAACATCATTGTGATGTCAGAACAGGCCAGCTCCATATACACTATACAGTATGGAGATCTAGGTGTGTGTGTGTGTGTGTGTGTGTGTGTGTGTGTGTGTGTGTGTGTGTGTGTGTGTGTGTGTGTGTGTGTGTGTGACTGTGTCCGTCCGTCCGTCCGTCCGTCCGTCTGTCCGTGTACAGCTGAAACCTACCTTTATTACGTCACCATAAAGGTAGCATTGTGAGCTTAGATCTGCATGGGGGGGATGGACAGGGTCTTCCTGCTGATTTCTTTACATGGTGCGACATGGGGGAATTACCGACGTGCTTACTGACATTGTACATCTCAGAGTCACAGAAAACAGCACACACAGTTAACACAGGAAAGTGTTCTCTGAAATACTACAGTTAACTGAGCAGCTAACCGTTGCTGTTGTGGTATCATTCTCCATTTCTGCTCACTGTCCAAGGCCTCACTCACACTGTTGCAACATGCATACAACATTTGTCTTGTGTCTTGTCCGTGTTTAATGGCCGCCCCAATGCATTTTCAATGGAAGTCACATGGTTTGACAAAACATTTTTGTTTGATGGCTGTGTTGTGCCCCCCTCCCCCGCATGAAACAAAAATGTTTTGTCAAACCATGTGACTTCCATTGGAAATGCATTGGGGCGGCCATTAAACACAGACAAGACACAAGACAAATGTTGTATGCATGTTGCAACAGTGTGAGTGAGGCCTCAGCCTGCTCGGTCTGTCCGACTGAGGAGGCTCGTCTCACCGGAAAGCCCTGCGATCCCCTCCGTCAGAAGTGACAAAACGTGAACATAATAATCTTACAGAAACGGCACAAACAATTTACTGCACAAGGGTAATGTTGGTGCCTGAAGCCCACCACCAGCTCAGTGGCCTTGTGGTTAGAGTGTCCGCCCTGAGACTGGGAGGTCGGGGTTCAATCCCCGGCCGGGTCATACCAAAGACTCTAAAAAATGGGACCCAGTGCCTCCCTGCTTGACACTCAGCATCAAGGGTTGGATTGGGGGTAAGTCCCTGCGACATACTAGCGTCATGTCCAGGGGGTGTACTTGTACATCAAGCTGCCTCACGCTACAGAAACAGGAGATAGGCTCCTGCCCTATGGGCCTCATGGCTCGGCAAGGCTACTTACTGAAGCCCACCCCTGTAAAGCAGGAGTGGGAGTCAGTTCGGGGGCCCGACACGCATCACACCGTTACATCCAGGACCCGAGAGGCGGCCATTGAAGGAGAGGAACCGCCACGCCGGGCCAAGGACCCATGCTGAACCAGCCTGCGAACTGGGGTCGGACGTTTCAAATCATCCATGACGAAGTGGGGGCTTCCCAGTAAGGCTATCCAACGTTGAAGATGCCACTACCTACTGGCGAAATGTGGAATTGCAGCACTTTAATGGAAGTGGACGGACGTTCATGACGTCACGTGAAAAGCCCGGACCTCAAAATTGAGGTCCGGGGCTAAAGGCTAGGCTAAACGTCCGCTCGCTTGAGCCATTGTCTTCCGGGTGCTTCAAAACGCCACTGAGCAACTTCCACTGAAATGAATAGCGGGGGGGGGGGGGGGGGGGGGGACAGAGCAGGGACAGAGCAGCGTGCGAGTGTGGGGAGCCGGAGCAGACCGCTGACCATATCATCCACCACCTGTCCCCTGTATAAACGCCTATACATGCCTGCGGTCTCCGAGGCTATACCTCTCCTCTAACCTCTCCCGTCCGCCTATCACCGCTCCGCTCCCCAGCCCTGAGCCCTGTTGTGTCCTTTCCCCCCCGGGTGAGAGACTCGTCATAAACCCGAAGGAGATTCCATTAACACATTTTGGGCGGGAACCCCTTTTGGTGTTTTAAACATTATGTTATAATTTAGCTATTGAAAAATAGCAGATCTACAAGCTCATAGCGTGCCACCGAGTGGCGCGCTATGAGCTTGTAGATCTGCTATTTTTGAAAAATCGTGAAAATATTTATTTCAGAAAACTGGAGGATTTGAAGATTTTTTTTAAATGTTGAGGTCAGGCCTTTAATGGGTTAACACAGTAGCACTGCAGGAACGCCCAGTAAAACAAGGAACACTGTATCATATAAAGCTTGAATTTATGTACACTTTCAGCAATAGATGGAATCATTTAACAAAACAAACTAACATCGTTGGGCTAAGAAATTTGGGGATCTTCTTTTGTGACAAGATTGCAGATAAGACTTGGCAAAAACAAAAGAAGCAAGACTAAAGTAAGTGTGTGTGTGTGTGTGTGTGTGTGTGTGTGTGTGTGTGTGTGTGTGTATAATCCAGCTACACTAATCCAACAGGATGGCCATGGAGTTCGACATAGCTTTGAACTCATGTCTCAAAGCACGCACGCTCAAATGACTCCACATTTTACACAACAATAGGTACTCTACCAAGGTTCTAGAATTCTAAAATTAAAAGTAAGTGCCAAAAAAAACGTGTACATCCACAGGTTGCACATTTTCCTGATTTCTGCACGTCATACAGAAGTATTTATTATTGAATGTCCTTACACAATACATAACCATATAAGGCAGACACAGGGCAAGCCAAAAACACCTGCATGGTCCTTTACAAACAAACAAACAAACAAACAATTCCCCAATTGGGTCTATGCACAGCAGCCATTTTGGAAAGAACTCGTCCTACTTTCCGGGCCCCTTCCCTACTTCCTTCACAGGTGTTACCGATGATACTAATTAAGGCTCCGTTACATTTGGTGTACAGTGTTTCTCAAACGTTTTAATTTCAATGGACCCCCATAACTCTGAGAGTGTATTTGTACACTCACAGAGTTACACACCGAGACCCACTGGTGTAGCAGAGTGTTTCCAGTGAGCCAACATGCACAATAGCAGCACGCCGACTCTGTTTGACCAGAATGGAACAGAGCCTTCATTAGCATCATTGGTAGCACCTGTGAAGGAAGTACCAAAGGGGCCCGGAAGTAGGAAGAGTCATTTTGTGTGCATATAGAGCCCATTCTCAAAATCAACTTCAACTTGTCAACACGGCCATCAAGGACGATTCCACAAAATGAAACAAAACAAAAGTTTTTTTTTCTTTTCTTTTCATTCTGAACAATTAAACAAATCCATGCCACCATTGCAGTCAGCGCTCTGGAGCAAGTGCCAACAGAATGCACGAAAAAGGCTGCGAAGAAGACCACCGTGAACCAGAAGTAGTAATCGGCCATTTTCAAGTCAGGGTCTAATATGCTAACCGGGAGGTCGTGATAATGTTTTATTTAAGCTCCTAACATTGTCCCTCACCCCATATCACCTCAATCTGAGCCTCTAAAGCCACTAAAGATCCAAACGACTATCTGCTTGCATCGATGTTCTCTGCTGCAGGATGACGTTACAACATGGAAGCAAGCGTTGCCTAGCGACGGGAAGCTAAAAGAGGCTAACATTAAATAGCTTGCGCGGGGCCAGAATAGGGGAGATTACTACTCAAGTATTTCCATTTTCCCTGCTCGGAGGAGGCTCGCAGACCTCCATTGTAAGAAAAGGCTAATGTTAGCATTATCTCACGCTAGCTATCGTTCTTGAGAAATGTTTATATTTAGCAAAAAGTTGTTTTTTTGCAGTGCAATTTCAGATCCATCTAAAACGATATAAATCGTATATATAGGTCAATCGCAGACAACAGATGGCTATTAAAACATGTATATAATATACGTCAATAGCAGACAATGTTTTAATATAAATCAACAAAACCCGACATTTCTCTGGTTTGGCATAGGAGAGTTTAAGCTCTAAACCCGAGAAATCCCGGGTTTGGCATATATTTTGTTAATGGCAAGCTCTGACATCATGTTATCAAAAGAAGGGTTCAGATCAGGTTCAGGTAAAGGGAAAGACTAATTGGGCAGTATAGGAGACGTGACGCCTCTTAACAGAAAGAATCCTCTCAGCATGTCTGTTAGGAATGGATGCTGCGTCATGGTGCTGGATACCGCCCAATATCGAGCATATGGATCAGTGTCTTCTGTTGTGTTCAATCTGTTTGCTTGAATGTCTTAACCCATTTTGGGCGAGAACCCCTTTTGGTGTTAGCATTATGTTATGCTTTAGCTATTGAAAAATAGCAGATCTACAAGCTCATAGCGCGAGTGGCGCGCTACGAGCTTGTAGGTGTGCTATTTTTGAAAAATCGAAGAACGGCTGACATAGAAACATAGCTTTTTCAGAAAACTGTCAGGATGTAGAAGACATTTTTAGAATCTGATCTCAGGTCAATATGTAATTTACGGAGTGTGGTCATTGCATCCAATTGTATTATTTTGGGTTACTGAAATTCCAGCAAAAATATATGCGTCTTTCTTCGTGATGCCTCGGATACTTCCTGCAGCGGAAAACATCGATGCAAACAGATATCATATCATCGCGGACGTTCGGCAGAAACCTTGTATCGACATAATCGTACGTTTTTTTTGCGTGAATATATATACATCTTTTAATGACTAAATGCCCTCCACAGTATATTTTGTCCAAAATGGGCCGGCCCAAAAGGGGTGAAATCACGGCTGAAATCTCGTTTCGACCAGACTTCCGGAAGTACAAACACTGTGGAGAGCATCTATAGTCATTACGAAATAAGAGATTTACCACAAAACCCCCACGGTCGGAGCTGTGGTGGACTCGGGATGGAGTTATGAAATCTTTCACCTGTACTGTACCACTCGTTCTAGGAAAATAACATCAGATTAATGGCCTTTTCAGACGGAGAGCGACTGACGCGCCTAGTACTTCATTTTTATTAAAGGCGTGCGTTTATTTTAGACGCGCAGAGAAGTTGAGGGGCGATTTTAGGCAAGCGTA
This sequence comes from Electrona antarctica, assembly GCF_951216825.1. NCBI lineage: Eukaryota > Metazoa > Chordata > Actinopteri > Myctophiformes > Myctophidae > Electrona > Electrona antarctica. The sequence goes on along the minus strand of NC_136802.1, from coordinate 39,094,191 downwards.
TAGTTTCACGGGCGCTGTGATGTCATACAGCTACAGCCAGCAGCTGCATAGGATGCAGGCATGACGTCATACAGCTATACAGACAGCAGCTGCATAGGATGCAGGCATGACGTCATACAGCTACAGCCAGCAGCTGCATAGGAAGCAGGCATGAAGTCATACAGCTATACAGACAGCAGCTGCATAGGATGCAGGCATGACGTCATACAGCTACAGCCGGCAGCTGCATAGGATGCAGGCATGACGTCATACAGCTACAGACAGCAGCTGCATAGGATGCAGGCATGACGTCGTCATACAGCTACAGAGAGAGAGGACTAGGGATGGAGTTCCCAAAGCAGATACCTGATAAAACCCGGTAACAAAGCGGCTCATTGAGTATCCGGTAAGGTTTTGGGCTTATCAAGCCTGTTATCAAGCATAGCGGCCCATGACGTCATGTTTAAACAATCAAGACAAAAGAGGCGATCAAGAATTGGCAGGCATGTAATCACCCATGCTGGCACAAACATGTCAGTCGGTCTAAAGGTGTATTGATACCTGCCAACCAGCACTGTCCGGGTAAACAAAATTAAAGTGAAAGTATACACACATTAACCAGTTTCTTCAATATTATTTTTCAAAAGTAAAAAAAAAAGGTCAATTGCCTTCCGTTTGTAAAAAGATACTGGTTCCGTTTAGAATTCTCTCTCCTCTTTCCACAAAATAATAGAACATGCTCAATAGTGGGGAATGCCTGATGGATAAGGTGCTCGTAATCAATAAAAATGACTAAGCTCCGTCCTTACATCTGATTGGCCATTCAAGGCATCTTAGGGCAGCTTCTCTGCGTCTAAATTATTACGCTCCATTGTCACACACAGATCCCGAGATAAATGCCCAACGTGAAGTGCTAACACATAATTCCAGGTTTTCCTTTTCTTTTTTTCCCTTTTGCTAGTAAACATACGCACACACATGCTCACGCACGCACACCTGCAAATCAATTTCAATAAATAACACTTAAAAAAAAATGTTGTAAGGCAGTGTTGACCATGCATTTGTCACAAATGAAACAACCAAAAGAAATCAGGAGAAACATACATGGTAACGATATGCACATTCATTGAAGAGCAACGATGATGTTTCTCTCTCCCTCAGCACACCGAGGCCACATACACACTCATCAAACGCATCTTCTGTGTTCTGTCTGTGTGTCTCAATGCTTTTCCCAATGGAAGTCACATGGTTTGACCAAACACTTGGGGGGAGGGCAATCAAACAAACGTTTGGTCAAACCATGTGACTCCCATTGGAATTGCATTGTGGCCTCCATTAATCACAGACAGAACACAGAACATTTGTTTGATACGTGTGTATGAGGTCTCAGTCCCCAAACGGCCCAATCGCGACTTCTTGGGACGAATGATGACCGTCCCCCGCACTCCATAAACAAGGAAGTGCTGTTCTAAAAGGCAATGTGTAAAAGTTTGACGGGTCCTCTAAAGAAATTGTTAAAGGGATAGTTCACCCCCAACAAAAACTAACTTCTAACGATTACTTACCCCATGTTTTGTTTTTTTTGCATTCTTTTTGCGACACAAAATCACTCATTAGGGAACCACAGCTGGTAATCAAATTATTGTTCTTAAAATGTCTTGACACTCCATCCGACTGGGGGGAAAAAAAATCAATGACCTTCCCCAAGTGATGAAAGAAAAAGATCACCAAAGCAGCGGACCACCAAGGCTCTGGCCTCTGTTGGGTTGGGAAGACCCTCCCCTCTCATACGAGACATACCGGGGGGGAGGGGGGGGGGGTGGGTCTACACATACAGCCGCAAGCGACGTAGACGCTAGCATCCAAAGCCTCGGTTAAACTTGGCCGAGTGCCAGTGTCATGCTCGGGGAAATATCACATCTACAAGCTCACAACGCGCCACGAACGTGACGCGCTGTGAGCTTGTAGATCTGCCATTCACGGCGCGCAACACCAGCACGTGAGCATGAACTATAGGTTTAAGTTGCAAAACACCCACCATCGACAGCCCCGATTTATGAAACAGAGGCAGTCCAATCTGCTACGATAAACTCACTAATATCACACCTGTTTTGGACACGGCTTGGATTATCCGCTTTGTTTACCTTGTTATGAGCGACCTTCTGTCAACAGACTCTGTGAAGCACAGAGGGACTGCGCTCGTTTTTAAAATCACCCCACGTCCAGCATTATGTGCAGTTTCGGAAAAACAGGTGGTACACACACACACACACACACACACACACACACACACACACTACACAGGACGTTTGAGTGATGTAAAACTAGCGCTTCATTGTGTGCAGCCGTGAAACAAAGACTTGACAGAGAGAGACAAAGAGCACGGCCCCAAGCTGTCCATACTGGGGTGAAATACTGGTGAGTTTATCGTTGTTTAGTAGTACAATCAGATTCTGACTTTATAGGGGGCTATCAATGGAGCGTATTGAAACTTAGCAGATAGTCGGTTGCTGGCAGCTCGTACAGGGCTTCTCAAAGTGGGGTCCAGGGACTCCTAAGGGTTACTTGAGGGGGCTCCAAATGGGCCATTACAAGTCTGTAACTCTGACTATGTACAAATGGAACCAAACGGACCCTAGTGGGGTCCATTTCTTTCCACTTGTACAATGTCAGACTCAGAGGTAAGGGGGGGTCCTTGAAGTTTAGAAGTTTGATAACCACCGGGCAAGTCTAGTCTACGCCGGCTAAGCTTGGTCAGGCGACGGTGGGGGAGTACAGGATCCAGCCACACAGGGGAAAGGAGGGGGGGAGGGGGGCTTTTGCATTGCTGCGACAGTTCAAGTTCAAGTTTGAGGGAGGGGGGTGAGGGGACGGCAATGAAGCAAAAAAGGGCAGGCGGAGAAAGGAGCTCGACTTGGGTGTGCCTACAGCAGCCCAGCTGCTCAAGAGTCTCACGACAGTCCAGAGAGGGTCCAGGGAAAATGCTGGAGCTTCACGATAAGTCCTGAGGTTCTCAGAGAAACGCCAGATCCTCACCAACAGTCCTGAGGTCTCCAGGTCATCTCTGGATCCTCACGACTAGGGATGGAGCTCGAAAACCAGAAAAAAACCCCGATAACAAGCTTATTGAGTACCCGGTATCAATAAGCTTTGGGCTTATCAAGCCTGTTATCGAGCATAGTGGCCCATGTTTAAATAATCAAGACAAGAGGCGAAATAAATCTAATCACCCATGCTGGCACAAACATCTCGGTCTAAAAAATGATTGACACCTGACAACAAATGCTGCCCGGGTAAACAAAATTAGGCTTGTAAAGTGACGGCACACACTTTAACCACTTAAGGTAAAAAGGTCAAAGGTAAAAGATACTGGTTCTGTTCACAATTTCTTGTCGTCTCCCGTCTTTCCACAAAATAATATAAAATGCTCGATAGCGGGCTCGATAAGAACCCTGCTCGACAAGCCTGATCGATAAGGTGCTCGTTATCAACAAAAATGAACAAGCTCCATCCCTACTCAACGAAAGTCCCGAGGTTCTAACCGTTTCTCCGAATTTCACGACAAAAGTCCCGAGATTCACCAGGAAAACTCTTAAGATCCTCACGACAAACGTTGTCCGAGAGTCGAGGTAGGAATGTCACGACAATCCCCAAAAGGGTCTCCCCAGGAGCTCAAGATCCTCACGACGAAAAAGTCCCAAAGATCTCCAGATATAACTCCCAGAGATCCCTCGCCAACAGTTCAGACTTCTCCGGGGTAATCTCTATAGAGCTTCAGGACAATCCCGAAGATCTCCAGGTTAAAACTCCACGATCTTCACGACAGTCCCAAGGGGTCCTCCGGGAACGCCCGATTCCTCACGACAGTCCCGACGTCTCCAGGTAGCTCTGGAGCTTCCGCACCGTGCTCCTGTCCAGGGAGCAGAGGTCAAAGTCAAACGTGGTGTTGGTGATGTGGAAGTGTCCCGTCTCCTCGATGAGGTTCACGATCTGGAGGAGAGGAGGGGGAGAAAAGCAGAGAGGTGTCAGCAGAGAGGTACGTGTTGTCATTTAACTTATTTATTAGGACTGACCTCGAAATTTAAAAAAAAATCTGCTAAATCCTCCAGTTTTCTGAAATAAATATTTTCACCATTTTTGAGTGGTGCAAACCACTCCAACAACTGGCTTTGTTAGTACCTGTGTGTGTGTGTTTGTGTACCTGTCCCTCAAAAGAATGAGCATGGTTACTATGGTCACTGACATTACGTCAGACCACAGCTGATCAGGCTATATAAGACCTTGCACCACTCAGTTCACACGGGTGTGATTTTTCAAAAATAGCAGACCTACAAGCTCGTAGCGCGCCACTCGGTGGCGCGCTATGAGCTTGTAGATCTGGTATTTTTCAATAGCTAAATTATAACAATGTTTAAAACACCAAAAGGGGTTCCCGCCCAAAATGGGTTAACATAAGGCCAGCATTATTTCATTAATTCACCCGTATACCGCCAGCATTTTTCAGTGCAACCCTTATTACGCAGTGTTACCGCGACCATTATACTTTGGCTATATGGGCCATCGAATAAAGCTCGTTTTGACCTGGGATGTAATGTGGGAAAGGAATCCGAGATAAAAGGCATTTGAAAGGAACAACAGCAGCGTTCATTTTCAGTTTATACATCATCACCTAGCAACCCCATGCTAATGTAAGTAGGATTACGATGCAAGCTATCCTTTGGCGTATAGATCTACACCAATGGTGGGGAATGTGTTAAAAAACACCTTTGGAACAATTTGCACATTCATTGAGAGCAATAACTTCTCTTGCTTGCATGCAAAGGGTCTTTCATTTTGAAAACCACAAAATTCCCCCCCCCCCCAAAAAAAATAGATCCTCCCTACACCGCGCTTCTATTTGTCGAGGCCAATCGCACGACACAGCGAGTACTTTTTACACCACTGATATTTCTACTTTTACAAAAGGTACTTCCTCTCTCCCTCTGAGGAAGTTGGGGGGGAGTCAAAACCCCCCCATATAGAACAGCCCCATCGATGCGTCGCCACACAATCAAGCTTAATCCACCCCGAGTTCCGCACGCCGTTGGTTCCACCTCCCCGGCGGTTTAGCAGACATGGAAATGATTAAGTCAGCAGCCCCCCTCCTCCCCCCCTCCTCTCCCACAGATTGGAAAATGAGTGCATGTCATAGAAAACTCCTCACATCTCGGAAAGATGCCCCATGCACCGCTGTTACATTCCCATCTAAGTGCTTTCTTCCAAGTTAGCGTGGACCTCGTAACATGGCCGTGGTACAATGCCGTGCCAAAGGGCTGTCCTCTGCCTGAGTGAAAGCAGGTATGATGCGGCCCTTTGGCCTTCGCGTGAGGGACCGAGGACCGAGGTGGCGGGCTGGCCATGGGTGCATGTGTTTGGTCCGATGTACTAATAACAGTCCTACTGTCATGAGTCTGACATCTTACCAAAAAAAACCCAACCCTAAACCTAATCTCACAGGAAGCCACGGGTTAGTTTTAACCTGCCACAGGTTAGTTTTGTCAGATAAATTGATATACATTTTTGATGATATATCACAGTTTAACAATTTAATAATAATCAGGGTAATAATAATAATGGTAATAATAATAATAATAATTTAGTTAATGATATTTTCCAAAAATAGAAAAAATAGACGATCTACTAGCTTATTAGCCTGGCCCAGCCTGTGTGATTTATAGTGTAGAGGGCCGGATTGCCGGCATGAAAAACAGCGGAGAACCACATTTGGGATGACTACACTGTTATTGGTTAGCAAAATACAAGGAAGTGGGTTTCCTATGCCAGATTTTCCAATGGGTTTTCCCAGGCTTGGATACCGAGGCTACAAGCTTATAGATCTGCTATTTGATGTACATGAACAAAGCACGTTTTAAATGGTACCGAAACCCAGCCAACAGCATCCGGAATCAACATTCCTGTGCCCACCCTTGAGTGCACCCAACGCACGCACGCACGCACGCACACACACTCTCTCTATCTTGGGGGGCCAGCAGTCAGTCCAGGCATACATACACTTGCAAAAAGAAAAAGAAAAAAAAGTCTGCATCGAATGTTTTTCAATTCAGTATAAAATCACATGCATGTGGAGCATGGCCTATTGGAAGGCTGCCCACTGTGCCGTGGCTAATCTGCTGACAGAAAGCAGAGGCTTGGAAAGCCGTTCTGGCAAAAAAAAGAAAAAAAAGAAGAAGCTCCAGTCTCTAAAAGGCAGTGGCGGAAAGTACATATTACACACAGTACATTACTTGTACTAGTATGTGTACTTTACTTGAGTATTTCCAATTTCCGAACTTCTACTCCACTACATCTCAGAGGCAAATATTGTAGGCTATACTTTTACTGTATTGTACAGTTACTGTCCACCTCTGCTTGAGAGTCACTGAAAGACTGTCACTGTGTCATTATACCACGCCCCCAGTAAGGCTATCCAACGTTGAAGCGGCCACTACCTACTGGCGAAAAGAGGAACTGCAGCACTATCATGGAGGTAGACGGACGTTCATGACCGTCATGTGCGTCAGCCCCGGACCTCTAGGCTAAACGTCCGCACACTCGAGCCATTGAGTTATAATTGTACTTCCGGCAGTCTTCCGGGTGCTTCAAAACGCCATTGAGCAACTTCTATTGAAATGAATAGCGCGGGGGGGGGGGGGGGCTATGGTCATGTGTGTCCCTCTCTCTGTGTCATTACAACCCGTTACACAGTCATGTGTGTCCGTACCAACCTGTTGTAGTATGTGTCCCTCTCTCTGTGTCATTACAACCTGTTACACGGTCATGTGTGTCCCTCTCTCTGTGTCATTACAGCCTGTTACACAGTCATGTGTGTCCGTACCAACCTGTTGTAGTATGTGTCCCTCTCGGAGAGTCATCAGTCTCCTATGCAGCTCCACCAGTTCGTCGAGGTAAGCCTATAAAACCACAGCAACGTGTCACAAACGTTCTCTTTTCAATGCATCAACTTCAACAACAAGTACGAACAATAATCATGAAATGACATAGTTACAATGTCTCTTATAAGGACCACTTCACCACTTTTCAACTTATCTTCAAATAATTGGTCCCCACTAATGTTCATGATAAAATACCACACATTTTTTCTAGGAGGGCTGTGGGCAGTTCAGAAACGTTCCACCAGTGACATCATCAATGGGGAATCCAAGCTAATAGAAACTGCAGGCTTTCTATTCCTGAAAAGTTGCAATGTGAAAATGGAAGCCACCGTTCTCACGATAATACACATATAAAAAAATAAATTATATATATATATATAATATTTTTGAGTGGTGTAAACCACTCCTACAACTGGCTTTTTGAGTGGTGTAAACCACTCCTACAACTGGCTTTTGTGTGCAGAAAAAAATGAGCATGGTTGCTATGTTCAAAATAATTTCTGACGTAATTAAATCACACCCGGGTGAACTGGATGACCGTAGCAACCATGGTCATTTTCTCTGCACAAAAAAAGCCAGTTGTGAAATCACATCCGGGTGTGATTTCATTACGTCAGATCAGAGCTGATCAGGCTATATAATACCTTATTACGTCAGACCACAGCTGATCATGCTATATAAAACCTTACACCACTCAGTTCACACGGGTGTGATTTTATTTAATATGTGTGGTCCTTTATGTGGTCCATTAAGCACTGAAGTCCTATTTCCAAAATATTTGTCAAAAATACCACCTCCTAATTTATTTACCAGCCACTAAAACCGTCACAACTCCTGCATGCGTACCTTGTCACATTCTAGATTCTTGTTCTTATCTTGCTTGGTCTGCTTGGAGGGACTCTTCACCTCCAGGATCTGTGAGACAGACAGACAGAGGAGGACACGTTGGGGACATGGCTACAGACGATGTGACTGTGAGACAGACATATTGGGGACATCGCTACAGACCTTCCAGTCAATCATAGCGTGCAATATCCGAGGGCGCATTCCGTCCACACATTTCGCCCTCAAATTTTGAGGACACATTTTGAGGACGTAAGCTCTAGAATTATTAGTTACACATGTAGAATGGTACAGGCATGATCCTACCTGGTTGTTGCTGGTCTTCAGGTGGGGCGGGGCCTCGTTTCGAGAGGGAGGCGACGGGGACGAGCTGTTCTCACTCTCACTGCCGTCACTCAAACTGACCCTGCAGAACATAGACATCTGTCACTCAAACTGACATCTGTCACTCAAACTCGTGTAACATAGATATCCATTGATTTGAGCTCAGGTAAAACACGAATCTACACACATCGTACAGTAGGCCATTAAGCAACTAGTCGACTAGTTTACTAGTCGACTAGTAAATCCACTAGTCGACCTTGTTGGTACTAGTTGATAAGAAAAAAGAAAAGAAAAAAAGTTTATTTTTTATTTTTTTCCCCTATTTTGTAGGCCTCAAGATCAGGTAGATTATAGTTATAGTCACCAATGTTCACAGTTTTTAAATGTACAAATATTTATTTCCAAAAAAATAGGTAGTTAAACAACTAGTCGACTAGTAAACTAGGCAACTAGTCTTCTGCACACTCCCACGGTGGCTTATTATGCCCTATTCGTACTTCATCGCACGACGGAAATAGCCAATCTACAGGCTCACAACACATCACATCTCTGATGGACTGTGAGCTTGTAGAACGACCATTTTCAGCACGTGAGGCCATTGTACAGCAAAGTATAAATGGTGCTTTTACTCTACAACTCTTAGCGCCATTTCATCGTTCTGACCTGCGCTGGCGGTGCGTCAGGTGCGCGTGCACCGCCCTCTGATCCACGTCAGACTCCATGTCGTTGGCGTCGTCATCCTCAGAGTCGTCCGAGTGGTCGTCTGAGTGCAGGTCTGGGATTATGGTCTGCAGCGGACCTAGGACTAGTTCATAGAGAGAGAGAGAGAGAGAGAGAGAGAATCGATAAGGTCAAGCCCTTCTTGCCCTTATCTGCCCATTGCCATCCATTGTCAATGGCATTCAATGTAAAACTAACACAAACATTGTCCTAATAGGCCTATCTCACAGAATTTCCCCGCCCCCTTAATACGTCCCCTTTCCGCGTTAGTGGTGATAGCGTGACGTCACTCCATAGACACTACATGTTAACAGAGGTAATTTAAGAAGTCTACAACTTTTGTTTTCTCAAGGTAAGGTTTGTTCTATCTGTTCGAGCTGATTTACCATCTTGTTTGCTTCATAATAATATTGGTCTGTCACATTTTTACATTAGGAAATGTACTTAGATTCTCCAGAGAAAAAAACGTGTAAATGCTAATGTTAAATGACACCACTATCTACCGGAAGGGGGCGTGGAAAGGGGGCTGTGAGATAGGCCTATTGAGAATGAATGGCCATTCATTGTCTAGATTGTCAATTCTCTGTCTTCTAATTAGTAGCAAAATGCTACTTGATACTCGATACAATGAAAACTAGAAATGTACTCTGTCGAGGTGCCAACTTGCACCTTGCACAGAAGCAAGCGCACGCGCGCACGCACGCACGCACGCACGCACGCACGCACGCACACACACGCACACACACACACACACACACACACACACACACACACTTTTGCTCCCGATACGATTTCGATCATTTGATTTTGAGTATCTGCCGATACCGATTATTACAGATCCGATTTTTATAGAACACTTATGCCAAATCACAATAGTACAATATCCAAAATCACACACAATATTCAGTCTAATATGGATATAATATAATGGATACTAGGGATGTCCTGATCATATAGCTCAAACTATAGTGCTGGTTGTCTGGGTTATAGGACCCGCTGCAGTGGTGTCTGGTGAGAACTTAACAGAGATGCTGAAATCTCTGACACAACGACGTCTGGCTTGTAAGGCCAGACATCGCTGAGGGTATCCGGGTTGTAATGCCAAGGAGGAGGAGCGTTAACCTGCCTCCGCCAGATGGGGCAGCAGAGAGTACACTGGGTTCCCCCCCTCCTGCTCCCATCTGGGAACTCTCAGGCATACACAGTCCTGCCTTGATCCCACCTCTAGCTGCCGCTGATTGGCCAGGCCGTTTGGTGGCCGGAGCATCGAGTCTGCCTGAGAGTTCCCAGATGGGAGCAGGAGGGGGGAACCCAGTGTAATCTCTGCTGCCCCATCTGGCGGAGTCAGGTTAGAGGAGCGTAGCGAATGCTGCTAGCGCTCCCGATCTGATTCTGATCATTTGAAAATGACGTGATACTAGGGACAACCCTAGTAGTAACAATAATAGTAATACTAATAATACTACTACTACTATTACCAGAGCCGGATTTACCTTGATGAGGGCCCCCGGGCTGGAGCAAATTTGAGGGCCCCCCTTGGGCTATTTTGTTTTCATTTTGGGGTACCCAGGCCCCTAAAAAGAGAGGCAGGCACACATTTCACTTGAATTGGATTTCAATACTTTACAATTTTATAATAAAAAAAGCCCCCGGGCTGCAGCCCACCCTAGCCCAACGGTAAGTCCGCCTCTGACTATTACTAGTAATAGGAATACTTGCGACTGTAGGGTTAGGGTTATGTTTAGGTATAGTTTTCAGACTCCATCATGGCCCATAGCACTTATCCTACCCCCTTAGATAGCACTTTTTAGACTTAGATAGCATTTGAAACAGACTTATAGCATGTCATGTAGACAGCACAATAATTGCATTGTATGTAGTCATAGCACATCATAGTACATATGTATAGCATAGTATAGTATATATGAATAGTTAATATGTATAGTGTCATTATATAGACATGTTCTAGTTACGTTCTTAGCTTACGCATGTTTCTTGATAAATGCATTTTATATATGTGATGTATTCCCATACTTTTGTTCTTGCCTAATGTAAATCGCTCTGGATTAAGAGCGTCTGCTAAATGCCTAAATTGTAAATTGTAAATTGTAGTTTTACTGAGGTTAGGTATAGTTCTGAGGTTAGATTAGGGTCCGCAATTTAAAATGCTCATTTTGTTAATTGTATTGTCTTTTTTCTCTCAACTTTATGTTCTATGTTTCTATGGCTTATTGTGCATATTGCATATATCAAAACCGGTATACCTCCCGTTGTTGTCGATCGCATCGATAGTGTTGTGTGGCTATTGTTGTGTCTGCTACACACACATTCACAACAATATCCGGCCCGTCGGTAAAAGTGGTCCGGGCGCTATAAACGATGGGCACATTTTATGAATGGATTAAATCAGGGGTTCCCAACCTTTATATTGTCACGGACCGGCTGACAGTTCATAAAATGGGTTTTCGTACCAAAAAATGGGTTTTCGTACCAAAACCTAACGTTCTCATGGAAGACAGTTGACTGGCTCTTAAATAGGCTACCCGCTGCTATAGGCCTATTATTGTCTCCACCAGGCCGAAGGCATGGGGAGAGAGTATGTTTTGCACTCCGTCCGTGTGTGTGTGTGTGTGCGTGTGTGCGTCCGTCCTTCCTTCCGTCCGTCTGTTACCAGCTAATCTCTGCCACCGTTGGCCTGATCCATGCCAAACTTTGCACACACACTCCCTGGATGCCAACGACGAACCTCTGCCCCAAATATTCCTCAACGGCCTGTTATAGCGCCACCATGAGGCCGATTTAGGCAAAACACATTTCTGTAGATTACTCGTACACATTTTATCCATACATCACACAATTCGGTATACACTATCTAGTGTATCATGTGATCAACACGGATCTGCACCATTTCCCCTCTTCCATCCTGATTGCCTTCCAAAGCTCACATGATTGGTCCGTTTCGAACAAAATGCCACAAATCACAAACACAGTGTGCAATTTTCGTGAAATTAGACACGCACATTTCCACTAGGCCGAGGACAACATGCCACTCATTTCTTCCCCAAATCAGCCTCAAGGTGGCGCTATAACAGGCCAATTCCTGTTTTTAGCTATAACTGCATCGATCTGTATACAACTTATGTATGCGCACTCCCTAGAGGCCATGGAAAAACATTGTCCCTGCATCCCTCCACATCTGCCGGTTATAGCACCACCATGAGGCCGATTTCTGCAAAACACATTGCTTATGTTAGTCGCACAGATTTCATCCAAATGTCACGCAAATCGGTACACATGATCTCTGTAGTCATGTGATCAAGACGAGTCTGTTGGATTTCTCAGATTCTACACTGATTGGCTAACATTGCCTTCCAACGTTTTCAGGAGTGGCCCGTTTTGTACGAAATGCTGCACATGTCCTGCTCATCCAGAATTCTATCCTCATGCTATAAGTGATCTGGCTCTGCATTTCCTCAACAAAATGAAGAAAATTGTTGCAAAAAAATAACAAAAAAACATGTTTATATTACTCCTAAACATTTTGCCAAACATCTCACACAGTCCTATCCTCCTGGTGGAGACCTGTGCCCAGAAGGGCACTTTTTCTAGTTGTTATATATCATTGACCTAAATGGCGTTATATAATTATCAACAATAATAGTATGATAAAAAATCACACCCGTGTGAACTGAGTGGTATAAGGTCTTATATAGCCTGATCAGCTGTGGTTTTATACGACGGGAAAACTTGGAATTCCCCTCTCGCGCACGTGTCCCGCGGACCGGCCCCCGGTACCGGTGGTTGGGAACCTCTGGATTAAATAACCCTGGGCCCTCAAGGTGTTTCTAACATTTAATAATGTATCCTGAAATTGTATGTGTGACTATTCAGTATTCACCACTGGTGGGGAGATACCTTGCTCCTTAGTGTCCGGATCTGGTGTACTTCCTGGAAATGTGTTTTTCTCAAGTCTGGATACACTAGTGTCTCTTCAGAAGTTCAGGTCATTTAACAGATTGAAACTCTTGCCACACTATTTACAGTGGTATGGTTTTTCTCCAGTGTGGAGATGCAGGTGTATCTTAAGGCTATCTAACCTACTGAAACTCTTGTCACACTGTTTACAGTGGTATGGTTTTTCTCCAGTGTGGAGATGCAGGTGTATCTTAAGGCTATCTAACCTACTGAAACTCTTGTCACACTGTTTACAGTGGTAAGGTCTTTCTTCAGTATGGATTCGCTGGTGTTTCTTCAGTTGACTTGCCACAGTGAAACTCTTGTCACACCGATTACAGTGGTATGGTCTTTCTCCAGTGTGGAGACGCAGGTGTGTCCTAAGATTACCTAACCGACTGAAACTCTTGTCACATAGTTTACAGTGGTATGGTTTTTCTCCAGTGTGGAGACGCAGGTGTTCCTTCAGATACCCTAACATATTGAAACTCTTGTCACACTGTTTACAGTGGTATGGTCTTTCTCCAGTGTGGAGACGCAGGTGTGTCTTTAGACTACATGACTGACTGAAGCTCTTGTCACACTGTTTACAGTGGTATGGTTTTTCTCCAGTGTGGAGACGCAGGTGTTTCTTAAGACTACCTGAATGACTGAAACTCTTGTCACACTGTTTACAGTGGTAAGGTTGTTCTCCAGTATGGATTCGCTGGTGTCTCTTCAGTTGACTTGCCACAGTGAAACTCTTGTCACACTGATTACAGTGGTATGGTCTTTCTCCAGTGTGGAGACGCAGGTGTGTCTTAAGACTATCTAACCTACTGAAACTCTTGTCACACTGTTTACAGATGTGGGCTTTCTTTCTCGTGTAACTCTTTACTTCTCCCGCCAGAGCTAAACTCTTGGTAAACTGTTGATGACCGTTAGATTTGGGTTCATCTGTGTCTCTTTGTGTCTGGCTGGTTACAGAGCACTTTATTTTCGGACAGGCTGCCGAGGGGATCTGTTCATTCCTCTGTGTTTGGCAGTAGAGGTCGTTGTTGTGGCTCCTCTTCGTGGGCTCATGGAGGAAGGTGGAGGCACAGGGATACGGACACTCAGAACGGGATACCCGAGTCTGGAAACCTTGGGCCTCACTCCTTCCTTCCATCATCAAATGCAGTTATAAATGGACTGTGATGAGAATGAGAGTTCCAGGTTCCTCTTTTGGGTTTGGACAATGGTCTTTTATACTATAGCGCTCTCTCCCTCTTCTCTGTACAGTATCTCTCTTCACTCACTTGTGCTGTTGTCTCGGGAAAGTCCTTCTGGATAAAGCTCTACAATTAACGTCGAGATGAACGAGATGAAGTGAAGACAACTCACACTTATATAAGCTGACCAGGAGCTGAGGTCTGACATCACACAGGTCTGACATCACAGGTCTGACATCACTGAGGTCTGACATCACACACACACAACATAAACTGTTGCAGCCCAAACATAGAAATGCAGATTTGTGCAGGCCATCCATTTTTGAGAGATTTGCCTACACTATGATAGTTTTTTGAGCGGTGCCTTACCGCTCCAATGACTGGCCATGTCTGTCTGTCCAGCCAGCAGTGTTGCTGAGCAGCGTACACCACTCAGTTCACACGGGTGTGATTTTTCTTTTTGTATTCGCAAGCAGCGATAAGACGGGGCCGAGGTGCCAACTTGCGCCTTGCACACAAGTAGGCCATACATGGCCTGCTTGTGCGCAAGCAGAGCACGCAAGTACAGCTACTAACTAATGACTATTACACCTGCCGTTTTAAATCCTTTAGACCCGTTATCGACCTTATACCAACCTTGAAACGTACCTTAGTTACGTCACCATCGACAGCCAATAAGGGTCCACTATTCTTACCCTGACATACATACATACCCAGCCGATCACCAAACGTACCTTAGAATGAATCAAGAATGGTGGTCCCTTATTGGCCGGTGGACGACACCGACATACATACATACATATACCCAGCCGATCCATTACTCGCCGGTGGACAACACTGACATACATACCCAGCCGATCGCAGTACTTACAAAGTACTTACAATGTAATTACAATGATTGCATTAGAACTAATAAGTAATGTTATATAGAGAGGCGTGACATCATGCTCTTCCAAATCAGGTTGGAGACTGGAGATCATGTAACTTTTTGTTACCCCCCACGAATCAACCGTGCATTAGCAGGGTCCATGCATACTCCACACAAATTAATGGAAACGCAAGTTCAAGGGGGAGTGGTTAACCAGGCTAGGAAAATCTTTGACGAGGCATTTTTGATGTCAAGACAAGAGTGATCAGATCATAATAATCTTGTCTTGTCTTGTCTTGTCTATCACTCTTGTCTTGACATCAAAAATGAATGAATTATATTATAATTAATTCATTGGGAGATCTAAAGGTCAGAGGTCCTTTGACGAATGACTGTGAGCTTCAGTTCTTGAGCGATTCCCTCCATATTGCAGAATTTCGTGAAAAACAGCACAGAACTGTCCAAAACTGCGAAAAACGTCGGAATCTGTACAAAAACAATAAGGGGTCTTCGCCCCTTCGGGCTTGACCGTTAACAAGGACATCATGTGGTCATCATGCACAGAGCGGCCATGCTGCGTTCTGATTGGCTGAGCAGTCCTTGTGGCCTAACGGCAACATGCTGCATTGTGATTGGATGAGGGCTGAGCAGTCCTATGGCCTAACGGCAACATGCTGCATTGTGATTGGGTGAGGGCTGAGCAGTCCTTGTGGCCTAACGGCAACATGCTGCATTGTGATTGGGTGAGGGCTGAGCAGTCCTTGTGGCCTAACGGCAACATGCTGGGGATGGGTGGGGTGTAGGTGGGTGTGCGCAGTGGTGGAAAAAGTACTCAAATGTTTTACTTAAGTAAAAGTATCAATACTGAAATATAGAAATACTTTGTTAAAAGTAAAAGTCCAGGGAAAAAATTTACTCAAGTAAAAGTACAAAAGTATTGGCATCAAAATATACCTAAAGTACCAAAAGTAAAAGTAGTCACTGTGCATCGTGTCCCATTTTAAGTTTTCAAGTGTTTAAAAAACCTTTTGAAAATAGCTGATCTATAAGCTCGGCTATTTTCAAATGGCTGAAGTGGGTAATGTATATGTTTTGTAACAATAATCTAAATCTTCAAAGTAGATAGTAACTCACGTTTTCAAATAACTGTAGTGGAGTAAAAGTACAATATTTGCCTCTGAGATGTAGTGGAGTAGAAGTAAAACTACTGGAAATTGGAAATAATCAAGTAAAATACAAATTCCTAAAAAAATGTGCACTTAAGTGTACTTAAGTAAATGTATTTAGTTACTTTACACCACTGGGTGTGCGATGGCGTCGATGTGCGTGCAAATTGAGACAACACAAGTTGAGGTGTCAGTGACGTCCATGCAGATGTGACGGGGGGGGGTTGTGCTTCTGTGTGGAGAGAGGGGGGAGGGGGGGGGGGGGGGGGGGGTGTCAGGGACTCAGACCGGACCTTGGTTTCTGATGGTGGGTTGGGGGGGTTGGTTACCTGTGTGCGCAGTGGCAGGGACAGCCACCCTTTTCCTGATGACGAAGTCCATCACTGCATTCACACAGAAACACAAAGCGCACACACACACACACACACACACACACACACACACACACACACACACACACACACACACGGAAGCTAACAATCAGGCTATATCTCAGTAGCCTGGCTAATAAGCCAGACTCAAATCACACTGTCGTGTGGTATTTGTGTCTGGAGATGCTGTGTATGGATCTTGTTTCCCGCGGGGCGGGTTCAAACATTTTCTCTTTGACGCAATTGGTCAGAGCTACTGTCAGTCAAAGGTATCAAGCATTGAACGTCACTGTACCAAAGCCCGCCCATATTGCATACCGTGTCCCGATTGGCCACACCAGTTCTCTGGTGTAGGAAATGGGCGTACAATTGAGCCTCTCCAGACCGTAATCCGCCGGCAGGCAATTTATTTTTGCCAACGGCTGATTCGGTCTGGCTTATTAGCCAGGCTAATATCTCAGGTCTCCTTGCTTTTACATGTAACGCTAGTTCCTACCTGCCAACAGTATGTTTATTCACTGTATTATGAAGGTAGGATACTACACACTACGCTGCTGTTGGTTGGAGTTGAATAAAGAAGACATCATAACTTCTCTTCTGTTGTTCGGTTAACTTGGCCAGCTTTTGGACCACTCTCTTTTTGAGAAGGTCGCGACGTCGCTCCTCCATCTTACATCACAGCTGTAGTTGTCTGTGCGTGTTGCTTCAATCGCTCCATTCATAACATTGGTTTCAGCGGCATGGGCGCCATCTATCGGCGCCGATGTGTAATGGCATATAAAATGTCTAGACCTCGGATATAGTACAACCCTGTTTTTTAGGATATTATCATTGAAAAAAAAAAAAAAAACGTCTCTTATATTCAGCACAATGCGGTATAGTAGCCTGTCGCATCGCACACCAAAAGGCAAGGCTTTGTGAGCTTGTAGATCTGCGAAGTGTGACTCAGACATAGTGGTCTACATAAGGGTCAGGTCTCAGCTTGATGCTGTGCGTGTGTGCCAGTAGAATTACCTTGCCGTTTTTGATGGTTGGGAGCAAAGCCTGAACTGGAACTAGCGATGGAGCTGGCTGGACTGGGCTGCTCAGACTGGGAGAGAGGATGGAGAACCCAGGGAGAAAAACAAACAAACACAAACACACACACACACACACACACACACGCACACGCACACGCACACGCACACGCACACACACAGAGACAGAAAACAAGGTCATATATTACTAAGAGATGACGAAATAGAGTAACAACGATAACTAAAAGAACGGCCACTGTAGGACATGCACCAACGTGTCTCGCTGTGCAAGACCTCGGTTTGATTGACCCCGAGTATGTAGCTTTGACCTTTCACCTCGATGGTGACCCTTGGCTCTTTTTGACACACGCTTTTTGAGGGCGCTTGTACGTCGCCACTGTCTGAATGATCCTGGGTTGCTAGGAGACAAAGGGCTCCATTTTCGTCACCGCTAAACCCCTAATCCCTAAACTTCTTTGCCTTTTTTTTTTACTATTTTGCAAAACACTTTTGAATAGTTTTTGGTCAAAACAAGCTTTTTTTTTTACCCATAACTCCTGAACCAATGGTTGATTTTTTTAACCCGTTTTGACCTGAGATCAGATTCTAAAAATGTCTGTTTGAAAATGACAGTTTTCTGAAAAAGCTATGTTTCTATGTCAGTCGTTCTTCGATTTTTCAAAGAAGGGCTAAGCTACTTAATAAGCTTCTCTGTGTAGCTAGAAAATGCATTTTGTTTAATTGGATTTACGAAAAAACCTCCATCAGTGACCCAGTGGTATAGAGAAATCTACAGAGTACTTCCAACGGAAAGGCTCAGTGCCAAATTAAAAGAGAGAGAAAATAACTTTATGAATATATGGCGACCGCTGATAGATTACTTGCCCAGGGATCTATCTACTGTGATTTATAAAGGAAGTGATTCATTGGATTGGAGAGCCCCAGCTGTACTCTTGCAATTTGCCTTCTGATGTGTCCATGTGTGTTGTGTATGTATATGTGTATTGTGTATATATTTGTATTTATATATTTTTACCTAATGAATAACTGACTGTATTGTGTGTGTGCTGCTCACCATTTTCTGTTTGTTTGTTTGCTTTTTGTTTTTCTTGTCTGTTTTATTGTATTGTGCTTATAATTTATACCTTTCATTCATCTTTATGTGAAAACATAAAAATTCAATAAAAAGTTATTTAAAAAAAATTATATATAGCAGACCTACAAGCTCGTAGCGCGCCACTCGGTGGCGCGCTATGAGCTTGTAGATCTGCTATTTTTCAATAGCTAAAGCATAACATAATGCTAACACCAAAAGGGGTTAATTTTCTCTCTGTGTGAAAAGAGACGTCACCACTTGCCTCCCACGTGTAGCTTTGTTTGTATGCTAGACACATCGTACCTCCAAAAAATATATAATAATAATAATAATAATAAAAGAGTAAAAACACTGGCACTGGCGATTGAATTAAAACATTTATATCCGACACTCAAAGAGTGTCAGCGTGAAGCAGTGATTTAGGAGAACCCGGCTAGGGGTCTGAAATGTTTTCCAGCTGATAAGAATAATGGGCAGTGTGCGAAATAAAACACGCCGCTGGTCAAATTGATCACACGCTGCTCTGCAGGTGTGTGCGCGTGTGTGTGTGTGTGTTAACAAAAGATGCCAGATTCAAAGCAGAAACCTCCTTTAAAGCAGTCGTTTTCAAACGGTGCACTGAGTGGAGGCATACCGCTGTGTCCTGACTGAGACAACAAGTCCAGGTGTGCCTTGGGTTCTTGTTGACGACCAAACATTATTATAGCAAATACAACGGTACAAAAAAATCACACCCGTGTGAACTGAGTGGTGCAGTGACGTCACACACTAACCATAGCAACCATGCTCACCTGTGCGTGGGGCCACGTACAGGTACCACGTACAGGTACACGGGTACCTTTGCACCACTCAAAAATAAGAAAAAAATCACACCCGTGTGAACTGAGTGGTGCAAACCACTCCAACAACTGGCTTTGTACCCGTGTACCCGTGTTTGTTCGTACCAAAAAAACGAGCATGGTTGCTATGGTTAGCAACCAAAAAAACGAGCATGGTTGCTATGGTTAGTATGTGACATCACTGACACAATAAATGTGTAGTTGCACCACTCAAAAATAAGAGTATGAATTGTCTTTTGACTACAAAAAATGTGAAAACTGAGTGGTGCAACTCCCCCCCCCCCCTCTCTCTCTCTCTGTCTCTCATTAGCAGGCAACAGTGCAGCACTATCTCTCCGCACAACAGCGCCAGGTTAACACGGACATTGCTGTTCCTTGGAAAACACTCAAAAACAAAACATGAATAGGAATAGTGGAAATAGCTGATCTATACGCTGAAAACTCGTCACAGTGTGACGCATGTTGAGCTTGTAGATCCCCCCCATTGCCGCGATTAGGCAATCATATAATTACGACAGACCTATAGGCATTTACTGGAACATACTGCAACACAGCAAGTACAAGTGTGGAATCAAGTCTCCAGAAAAGGTTGGGACAGTCAGGAACGTGCCCGTCCGACGTGCACTTTGATTCAGGAGGAAGTTAACAAAATGTGGCGACACAGACACATTCCGACAAGTTCTCACCAGTGCTCTCTGCTCCAATGCACTGACTGCAGTGTGTGCGTGCGTGCGTGCGTCCGTGCGTGCGTGCGTGCGTGCGTGCGTGCGTGCTCATAATGTGGGGAGATCCTTGTTATGTTGTGTGTACGAGAGCCAAGTGTTCAGCATGTGTCCTAGTGGGTCTGAATGAATGTAGCAGCAAGCAACCCCTGGCTGGGTGCTTTGATAAAACACACTGTCTTTGATCTCACCCTCTCTCTGTCTGTCTAAAGACCTTTTTCTGTTTTCCGCTGCCTTTGATAAGTCTCTCTCTCTCTCTCTCTCTCTCTCTCAAACCAATTAACAACGAGCAGAAGAACCAATTAACACCAACAAGCACAATAACCAATCTACACTAAGCAGCACGAGAACCAATCTACACTAAGCAGCACGAGAACCAATCGACACTAAGCAGCACAAGAATCAATTAACACCAACGAGCACCAGAACCAATCAACACTTAAATACCAACGAGCACTAGAACCAATCAACACCGAGGAGCACAAGAACCAATCAAGCTCAAGGAACAACCAATTAACATGATCAAAGGAACTAATAAAAAGCTTAAACGGGACACTGTCAGTGTCAAGGTGAACGCGTGGTCTTAAGACTATTGTGCATTTTAGCTGAGCAGTAGACATGTGTGGATTCTTATTGGTTGAGCAGTAGACATGTGTGGATTCTTATTGGTTGAGCAGTATTCATGTGGATACTTATTGGCTATGCAGCAGACATGTGGACCCCTGGACTCGCATAACGGCACCCACTTAGAGAAACCCCCCCTCTATATCAAAGTACCATTAACCCATTTTGTGCTTTTGGTGTTTTAAACATTGTTATAATTTAGCTATTGAAAAATAGCAGATCTACAAGCTCATAGCGCGCCACCGAGTGGCGCGCTACGAGCTTGTAGGTCTGCTATTTTTGAAAAATCGTGAAAATATATATTTTAGAAAACTGGAGAATTTAGAAGATTTTTTTTTAAATTTCGAGGTCAGGGCAAAATGGGTTAAAGGCTTGAGGAGAGTGTCTTGGATGGTTGCTTTCTAATCGCACAGCAAAAGCAAAATGGAGGCGTGCCCCTGGCCTTACTGAGTGACAGGCAGCTAGATGTGCCTCTATTCCAGGAGGACAGCACTGCCCCGGCTTAATTTATTATTCTGTGCCTATCGCTTTGCAACCAAACCCCTTAGTAAGGCTATCCAACGTTGAAGATGCCACTACCTACTGGCGAAATGTGGAATTGCAGCACTTTAATGGAAGTGGACAGCGTACGTTCATGACGTTGGGCGGGGCTAACGCTCCAGTTCGGTCTCTATCCTTCTTTATACTGATTGCAACGCGAACGGGGCCGACTTCGCAAACGTTCGACACAGCAACTCGCGGTGTTTTCTCTCGTGCTAGAGACGTCGCGGTCTAAAACTATACTTTATCGTACCAAAAAAACAACTAGTCGCCGTTGTTGGAAAAAGTAGTGGCGGCAGCGAGATTCGAACGCGGGAGTGTGTGGATCCGCTTTTGCGGTGGGGGGGGGGTTGAAAGCAGGCGTCCTTGGACCAGTAGGACCAGAAGACCGGTTGTAGTCGTACTGCTGTGACTATACACACACAGCTGGGCTGGCTCTACTCTGCACTGCCAGCTGTCTGCTCACATGACCAAGACAGATTGCCTCAGATCCATGCTCAAATCACTGCAGACATGTGTGCGCTGTGCTAGGCTGTGCTGGCTCAACACCATCGTTCAAAACCACGTTCACAAACTCAACACAGTCGAATCAATCAACACAATATGCTGCTAGCTGTTTATTTTTCCCTCTCTGCAAGAGAGGAGCTGTGAAGTTTTGTCGTGTGTCGTGTGATCTGTTTGTATTGTGTATATACAGTATGTGTTGTCGTTTTTTATCCTGATTGCACTGCTTGCACAAAACAAATTTCCGCAAGGACAAATAAAGTATCTATCCGTCCATAATTACAAAGAAGAAAAACAACAAAAAAAGTGTTGTACCCTGCCCTTTTTTCTTCTAATTATTTATTCGGCCCAAAATATTGTGTTTGTTGTCATGATTTGTCACGCTCCGAGTTGGCTTTGTTCGAGCCTTACAGGTCTTTAAATAAATACTTTTTGAAATGTCTATGGGAAAAATGCCAGTCGTCATCATGAAAGGGGTGGACAGAAAGGAATTTGGTGTCTTGTCGTTTTTCTTAAAAAAAGAAAAAAAAGACAGCTACACAGCTAAAGTTTAAAATAATGGTTTAAAGGTGTAGTGAAATGAAAAATACGTTTTTCACACTTTTAGACCATATCCGTGGTCATCATAATGGTCATACCTAACAATGGATGCCAAAAAAATGGGAAAATTCTCATTTTTGTGTGTTTTTATATCAAACGTCCATAAAAATATATTTTTTATTACTTCCTGAAAACGAAAACGTGCTGCGTGATGACGTGTCGAGGCCCACATCGATAAAAGCCAATAAAAATGAAGCTCACCCGTTAAATTCCCCATATCTCCGCATCCGTCCAGCACAGGCTGCACAGCTGCTACTGATTACAGAAATCTTCCGTTTTTATTCCCATTCAAGATAACATCCAGAGAGTGTATTACTCGGTTTTAACTTAATCATCACGCTAAAAAAATTGATCTGAAAACATTATAGGGTAGAAATAAGCCACATAAGAGTAAACTGGTAAAGCTGTCCGACTATCTGATTTGTAAACAAACATCCACACGCTGTCCTGCGTAGCATAGCTACCCGTCCCTAGCTACCGTCCCATCCCCTGAAGGGATGCGACGCTCTGATTGGTTCAGAAACTTCATAGCTGTGTTTCAACTTGAGACCGTCTGAAACTTCAAAATAAAATGTCCACCATTTCCGTTTCACTACGCCTTTAAAGACACAGTTGCGTTCCAGCAGGTCTTAATGGGTTAATTAAGGAAGCCACTGACCGGATGCTGTTCATTTCAGTTATGGTTGTACAAAATCTACTTGCAGAAACCCGATACAGCAGGTCATCCACACGACGCTTAAAGTTAATCTGGCAATCGTATTATTAAAAGTCATCAGTCTTCGCGAGGTATAGAGCGTCGCAGCAGGGCCGGTCCTGAGCAATCTGGCGCCCCAAGCATGATTTTTCGCGCCCCCTCCAGCCCCCCCCCCCCCCCCCCCCCCCAAAATAAAAAAATAAAAAAAGTTTTTTTTTTACTCTGTCCCAAAAATTGAGGAGACACTGTGGAGGCACTGGGGGGACAGTGGGGACACTGTGGAGGCACTGGGGGTCCATTGGGGAGGCACTGTGGGGACACTGGGGAGGCTCTGTGGAGGCACTGGCGGGACACTGGCACTGGGGAGACACTGGCGAGGTACTGGGGAGGCACTGGGGAGGCACTAGGGGGGCACTGGGCAGACAGAGTTGGGACAGAGTAAAAAAAAGAAAAGAAAAAAGAAGTTAAAAAAAGAAAAGTTAAAAAAAAAAAAAAGCCGCTGCTTCGTCGGCCTGTAGGAAGAACCGGGCCTGCGTCGCAGTCCCACCCCCTACCATGGACCAGGAAATGAATCCCAATGCATTTTTCCCATAGACATTTCGTAAAGTATTTATTTAAAGACGGTTACGCCGCGGACAAAGCCAACTCGAGTCGTGACAACTCATGACAACACAAACAATATTTTGGACCAAACAAATAATTACAAAGAAGAAAAACAACAAAAAAAGTGTTGTAACCTGCCGTTTTTTTTCTTCTTTCTTATTATTTTTTCGGCCCCAAAAATTGCGTTTGTTGTCATGATTTGTCACGACTCGAGTTGGCTTTGTCCGCGGCGTAAACGTCTTTAAATAAATACTTTCTGAAATGTCTATGAGGAAAATGAACGGAGAATCATTTCCTGGTCCATGGTAGAGGGCGGGACTGCGACGCTCTATAGCGATATAACGATTTAGCAATGAGCCATTAACATCGACGTTCTGTTCAAACACCTCAATCTGAGCTTCAATTTTAAAAAAAATAAAAAAACATCTGCTGTTTATTACAAGGTGGCGCGGACGAAGGGGCTGTTGACTGGGTCGCAGGGCCGAGAGACACGCATTATGCGGACAGACGGGTAAATCCCTACCGAAGTCCTGATGTCACTCGCTCAATCCCCTGGGCCAGGGCCGTAGAAGTTTCATTTTAAATTATCTCATATAAGCATTGTGGTCCAAAAATAAATAAACTATCTCAGCGATATTTTCAGGGAGTTGAAAAAAAAACAGGCAGTCAGTGATATTTTAAATTTGTAATAATTCGACGGCATTTGCGTTTTCTCTCAGTCAGTCGATTCTTTATTATCCATTTGAGTCAAACCACAGCGACCGTGGGAAGTGGATGGGAAGTCCCTGGCAGTCTAAATGACAAAAGCGATCTTTGTAATCTTAACACAATTAGTGCCCAAGACGTCCACAGACGTCCTAGGAACTATCCCATGCAGTGCCCAGGACGTCTGTACACGTCTTGAAAAAAATTAAAAAAATTGCGAAATCGGATGGGCACCCCACGTCGCTATTTTGAAAGGGCACATAATGTGTTTTAATACTTCAGCACAAACCAAATATTTTATAAGAACAATATTGATGTAACTAAGAGATTCGACGAGATTTAGAAGAAATAATCAAAAGTCGTGATGCGACATTTCCTGGTTTAATGCGGGGTCGCTTAGCGTTCCGCTGTTTCTCCAGAGCCGAGTAGCTGACACTTTCTGGAGTGGGTGTCGCCCGCCTGTGTGTGTGTGTGTGTGTGTGTGTGTGTGTGTGTGTGTGTGTGTGTGTGACTGTGTGTGAGACTGTGTGTCTGTCTGTAGTGGCGTGTCGCCCGTGTGTGTGTGCAGCGTTACATGAAGAGCGTGATGTGACGGAGGCGTGTGACAGGCTTGAGCGTTACAGGCTTCCTGCACGT
Source organism: Electrona antarctica (assembly GCF_951216825.1). Lineage (NCBI taxonomy): Eukaryota > Metazoa > Chordata > Actinopteri > Myctophiformes > Myctophidae > Electrona > Electrona antarctica. The sequence goes on along the minus strand of NC_136802.1, from coordinate 39,069,265 downwards.
TTGCATAGTAAGTGTGACGTGCGGTCGCAATAAGATGAGTCAAGTCGAGGAAGACTGTCCTGGCATCGAAATAATAACGTCTACACTGCAAAAGGCCTCTATTATAGAATAATAATACCAGTAAGTAAGTAAAAACGAGCATTTGATTTCAGTGCTTTTTTTAAAATGTCAACATATTCCCTCTGCCTACTGGACTGGTCTTACTAAACCAACAACAACAGAATGAAAGAGAGGGCCGAGGGGAGGGAGGGGGGTGATTTTGGGGGTCCTCCTGTCTTCAACAAAGACAACAGGAGGCTATTGAGAACTTAACGAGGTAGCCCCTCCCCCCCCCCCCCCCCCCATAAAGATAAAAGGAAAGAATAAAAACTACCTAGATACATTGGAGAAATGGAGAGTGAGTGAGAGATACATTATGACAGATAGACAGACAGTTTTGTATTGCTATACATTGAGGAAATCAATGTTTCTGGACAGCAATTTTATGAACGCAATTCTTTCCTTTCTTTGGCCATTTGTAACCCCCAAACCCAAAGCTGGAAACAACCAAGCCAAGCTTAAAATGCTGTAAAACTGTAGACTGGATATTATCGGCAGCAGTGGAAAAAAAGTATTCAAATGTTTTACCTAAGTAAAAGTAGCAATACAATACTGCAATATGGACAATAGCGGTAAGTCCAGAATTTAACATGCACTTGAATAAAAGTACAAAAGGTATTGGCATCAACAAGTACCAAAATGTCCCGAATGTTCCGTTTCAAGTTTTCAAATGCATAAAAATCTTTGGAAAATAGCTGATCTACAATGATCTTTGCGTCGATTTTTGCGTCGCCAAAATGTACAGTATATTCTGTCTATAGAAGTGTCTATTTCTACGTCTCTAAATGTTTTGATGATTTGAACATGGTGGACCCTATTGGAAACAAGTGTAATGCTTAATTGGGTCGTCCACTCACAGTTAACAGCCTTTGTATTGAGTTTGTGCTTGAAATGTACTGTAATTCTGCAAACTGTTAATAAATTCTTCAATCAATCAATCAATCAATCAATCAGGCTGAAGTGGTTAATGTATGTTTTGTAATAATAATAATCATCAAAATCTACAAAGTAACTCGTAACTAAAGTTTTTGTGTAACTCCAATAACCCTAACCTGAATATTTTCCTTTTAACCCTAAAACAATCATTTATCTTGTGAGCAGCAGATCTGCTATTATCAGAGCGCAACCCAAACATAAAATGACTTGCGTTTTATTTCTACCGGATCTCTTCTCCACTATAGTCCCTCCCTAACGTTTTAGTCTAGTTGTTATTTGATGACAAAATTGTCAATATTATTTAGTCTCGGTTTTGGTCATCGTAGCTTAGTTTTCATTTGACGAACATGTCTCGTCACTGTTGCGGAGACATTTGATCCTCGCGAGTGTAATAATACAAGCAAACGCACACGGACACACAAACACAAAAGACAGACCGAGAGACAGAGAAAACCAAAATGGACAACAAAAAAAAGGCAGTCTTGGCCAATGGCGTCCGGCGGCGGCCTGCATGGGCAGCGGTAACAGCACACAGCTGGTGTGTTGGTCTTTATGAGACAAGGCTTCTTCACAGCGCCATAAATCTCAGCGGCACTCTGTCTTTTAGGGCTCTTTTGTCCTCCCGTCGTTGTCTAAAAGCCACCAAAGCAGCTCCTCTCTCTCTTCTTCAAGGACGCTGTTTTTTTGTTTTTTTGTTTTTTAGTGCTTGTTTGCGAACATCAATCTGCCCCCGCCGCTCTCGTCGGACACAAAAAGCAGTGGTGGAAAGTAACTAAGTACATTTACTTAAGTACTGTACTTAACCCATTTTGACCTGAGATCAGATTCTAAAAATGTCTTCTACATCCTGACAGTTTTCTGAAAAAGCCATGTTTCTATGTCAGTGGTTCTTCGATTTTTCAAAAATAGCAGACCTACAAGCTCGTAGCGCGCCACTCGGTGGCGCGCTACGAGCTTGTAGATCTGCTATTTTTCAATAGCTAAAGCATAGCATAATGCTAACACCAAAATGGGTTAAATACAGTTTTGAGGTATTTGTACTTTACTTGAGTATTTCCAATATCCAATACTTCTACTCCACTATGTACATCCCAGAACCATATGCACTACATTTCTTTGACAGCTTTAAGTTACTAGTTACTTTGTAGATTTAGATTATCGTTACCAAACATACATTAACCACATTTTTGTCACTTGAAAATAGCCGATCTACAAGCTCACGACGCATCATTGTGAGCTTGTAGATCATCCGTTTTCAAAAGATTGTTATACATTTGAAAACTTAAAATGAGACATTCTGCATAATGCGTACGTTCTACTTTTGGTACATTTTGATACCACTACATTTGTACGTAAATAAGTTAATTTTGAATTTCAATATATTGCAGTATTGATACTTTTTCCACCACTGACAAAAAAGAAGGAAGGATCGACGGACTCAAGCCACCGGAACCCAGTCAGAACCTATTCTTGGAAAGTTGGTGGACATTTTACTACAAGTACTAGTACTTTACTACAAGTACTAGTACTTTACTACAAGTAATAGTGGCATACTTTACTTTCCATTAGTTTTATACGTTATCATTGCTTGAGCTTTTTTTTTTGTTACGCTTTGTGTTGTCACGCCCCCTCATGAGCAGACCTGGAGCAGACCTGTCGTCGATCCAGGCTACGTCGTCTGCGTTAATCCCGTCTAAAAAGTACCTTAAAACTAATTCAGTACCACCTGGTGAACACCAGTTTTGGCCCTCGTTGCCACCGAAGCCCATTATAAAGAAAATAAAGAAAATTAAATTCTATTGTGCATGTAATGTGCATGTCATCACCTGACATGCAGATTAGAGCAATTTTCAAAATATGGATAAAAAAAAAAAGGCGCCAATGGCACTCGCGGCCACCAGGGGCAGGCGTCCAAAGGCGTCATGTGGCACTGAGACAGTTAATTAACAGCGTCCCGCGAAAGCATCAAACGTAGCAGATCTACAAGCTAGAAATGTGGCGTTTCCAGCCTGTAGATTCGGAAGCACGTCACTTTGTGCCGCGCTGCGAGCGCTTGTAGATCTACTGTTTTTGAATAGCCGAGGTATGAATGTACAAAGTGCTTCAAAATAATGACTGCGATGCTGTGTTAACTACTTTTTGGACCCCCAGGGGTCCATGGACCCCCAGGGGTCCGGGGGGAGTTTTTAAGAGGATTGTATAACCAGGTACTGTGGTAGCTTGTATGCATCAATCAAACACTTAAATCACCCCCTTTGTCACACGGAGGTGTCAAGTGACGGGAACGGCCGATCTACAAGCACTCAACAAGTCACAATTTGACACGTTGTGTGTTTTCGTTGAATCTAACGTGGTTAAAAAAAATGGAGTTTGAGGTTACAAAGGGATATAGGAGGGGGGCGGGCAGCTAAAATGAATATCAATAGGAATCGAGCAACTTAAAAACTGTCTAGGCCTAGGGGTGTTCACAAAAGCCTGAGTGGACGATAAAATGACCAAATGTGTTTTTGAAAGTCAAATATCCCTTTAAACATTATGATATAATTTAGCTATTGAAAAATAGCAGATCTACAAGCTCATAGCGCACCACCGAGTGGCGCGCTACGAGCTTGTAGGTCTGCTATTTTTGAAAAGTCGTTAAAATGTGGCGCAAATCATTGAATATATATTTCAGAGCGAACATTTTAACTACTAAAATATTTGCTTCTGGGAAGTCCCTGGAAGTACATATTTTGAGATGGGGGTCCGTGGCCCAATAGAGATAATTCTGGGGGTCCTTGAAGTGAAAAAGGTTGAGCACCACTGACATAGAAACATAGGTTTTTCAGAAAAATGTTTTGATTTAGAAGCCTTTTTTATCGACGTCAGGCCTAAATGGGTTAAGTGCATACATTCAGCCCCTACTAACAGTAAGAGAACGGATCGTCCACTGACTTTGCTCCATTGGCTGCTTGTTCATCGTTAATCGGTACACCATAAAATATACTTCCAAACACTGCTTAAAGGGATAGTTCAGATTTTTTTAACTTAAGTTGTATGAAATACTTGCCATTAATATAGTGGTTGCAACTGTATTCATTGATTGCCCGAGTCCTGTGGTGGGAGTTCTGAAAACAGTCCTATATCTATACTCATGTTATTTATTTCCCCTTAATAGATTGAACCAAGACTATTGTTTCCCCCATATTTTCTCTTTTATAAACAACAACTGAAAATGAGTCAATAAGAAATGATTAAGAGTCTGTGAAGCCTCATTCATTCACTGTGTCCGTGGACATGGCGGTGAATGCAGACATACAATTATGGTTTCCTTAGGCAGTAAGTAAATACACCGGGTCTGATATAACCTGCATCACTGCATGACTCATACATGTTCAGACAAGCCGCTTTTGTCACAACACAATTTGTGATGCTCTGTAATTCTGCTATATTGTGCTAATTGAGTAATTTGGTGCTGGATGTGTCAACTGAAAACCCACATTTTTCCACTTAGCTTTTCTTCTTATTATTATTTTTGTACCTACATTTTTATCCTTTCATTACATTATTTAGATAGCATTTTCCCCGGTTGGACGTAGCGTGTGGAAGGAACACGTTATTCCAACCTGTTCCTTGCCCCTCCATCAGGCGCCCCAGCTGGCCAGGGGGAGTATAGAGACCAGGATTACTGCATGTGTTTTTGCGAACACAGTGAGCACTAACTATAGAAGCTGGCCAAAACTGTCTGTCTGTCTGTGTGTCTGTGTGTGTCACGCTGTAACACCACCCACCCGCCACCAATTGGAACGATACAGAGAAGAAATTGGAACGATACAGAGGTCTCTCTCTCTCTCTGTGTGTGTGTGTGTGTGTGTGTGTGTGTGTGTGTGTGTGTGTGTGTGTGTGTGTGTGTGTGTGTGTGTCAGACTGCCACAACAGCTTTGTTCGCTTCCCGCGTTTACGCGTCTTACTTGTGTGAGGGTACCTACCCTAGGGGACACGGGGATAACATGCAAACTCCACACAGAAAGGCCCTTTCGCCAACCCCACCTATAAGGTATGGGCACTGATCACATGGAGGAGGAGAAAACAACGTTGTAATCCATCTTAGACTTTTGTCTGTATGGTTTTGAATTGTACAGCACTTTGAGCTGCATTTCAATGAAAAGCCCTATTTACATTTTGGCCATTTGAAAAAAAAATGTTGAGCCATTTTCAAAATATTTGTTTATACATTCGAAAATTTGTGAAATGGGACATTCTGCATAATGAGTATTTACTTTTGGTAAGTAAGTACATTTAGAATGTCGGACTTGTACTTATTTTACTTGTAAATACAAGTATTTGAGGGTACTTTTTCCACCACTGTGCAGGTGGTAAAGTTACTAAGCACATTTACTTAAATACTTTACTTGAGCATTTCCAATTTCCAATACTTTAATTTCTACTCCACTACATACATCTCAGATACAAATATTATACTTTGACTCCACTACATTAATTTGCAAACTTTGTAGATTTAGATTAGTATTACAAAACACTAACCACTTCAGCCCTATATACAGTACATTTTGGCCATTTGAAAATAGCCAATCTACAAACTCACACTCATGTGTCGCAATTCCGAAATTGTACTCGTAACAGTAGTATTTCTACTTTGCAGTATTGGTAAGAAATGTGAGTTATTTTTTCCCACCACTGCAGATCACCGAGTCCAGACACCTCATGGCACGGCTGGCCGCGAGACAACGGAGAGAAAACGCTTGTCTCACAAAAAAAAAACAACAACGCACGCCTCACTTCCCGTCCTGTCATCACCTACTCCATGTTTCCTCTCTCCATCCTCCTCGACGTGCAAACGTACCCACCCCCCCCATCCTCCTCCCCTGAGCGATCAAAATCAAAGCACTCCACACGTGAGGCTCAATGTGTGTGTGTGTGTGTGAGCTGCCCTGGGGGGGAGGGGGGGGGGCCCACCGGCGTTGCTTGCTGCTATAGCCCCGGGAAGTGAGTGAGAGGCGACTGGCATTTGTCTCCACTCGCCCCCCACCCCACCCCCTCACACAACCCCCTGGTTATCCCCCCCCCCCCCCCCTCCTCATTATGGGACAACAGACACTCTGGACTGACTGCAAGACCCCTCTGTGGGTGTTAGTAATGTAACCATGAGACCCCTCTGTGAGTGTTAGTAATGTGACCATGAGACCCCTCTGTGGGTGTTAGTAATGTGACCATGAGACCCCTCTGTGAGTGTTAGTAATGTGACCATGAGACCCCTCTGTGAGTGTTAGTAATGTGACCATCAGACCCCTCTGTGGGTGTTAGTAATGTGACCATGAGACCCCTCTGTGGGTGTTAGTAATGTGACCATGAGACCCCTCTGTGGGTGTTAATGTGACCATGAGACCCCTCTGTGGGTGTTAGTAACGTGACCATGAGACCCCTCTGTGGGTGTTAGTAATGTGACCATGAGACCCCTCTGTGGGTGTTAGTAATGTGACCATGAGACCCCTCTGTGGGTGTTAATGTGACCATGAGACCCCTCTGTGAGTGTTAATGTGACCATGGGACCCCTCTGTGGGTGTTATTAATGTGACCATGAGACCCCTCTGTGAGTGTTAATGTGACCATGGGACCCCTCTGTGGGTGTTAGTAATGTGACCATGAGACCCCTCTGTGGGTGTTAGTAATGTGACCATGAGACCCCTCTGTGGGTGTTAATGTGACCATGGGACCCCTCTGTGGGTGTTAGTAATGTGACCATCAGACCCCTCTGTGGGTGTTAACGTGACCATGAGACCCCTCTGTGGGTGTTAGTAATGTGACCATGAGACCCCTCTGTGGGTGTTAGTAATGTGACCATCAGACCCCTCTGTGGGTGTTAGTAATGTGACCATCAGACCCCTCTGTGGGTGTTAGTAATGTGACCATCAGACCCCTCTGTGGGTGTTAGTAATGTGACCATCAGACCCCTCTGTGGGTGTTAGTAATGTGACCATGAGACCCCTCTGTGGGTGTTAATGTGACCATGAGACCCCTCTGTGAGTGTTAATGTGACCATGGGACCCCTCTGTGGGTGTTAGTAATGTGACCATGAGACCCCTCTGTGGGTGTTAATGTGACCATGGGACCCCTCTGTGGGTGTTAGTAATGTGACCATCAGACCCCTCTGTGGGTGTTAACGTGACCATGAGACCCCTCTGTGGGTGTTAACGTGACCATGAGACCCCTCTGTGGGTGTTAGTAATGTGACCATGAGACCCCTCTGTGGGTGTTAGTAATGTGACCATGAGACCCCTCTGTGGGTGTTAGTAATGTGACCATGAGACCCCTCTGTGGGTGTTATTAATGTGACCATGAGACCCCTCTGTGGGTGTTAGTAATGTGACCATGAGACCCCTCTGTGGGTGTTATTAATGTGACCATGAGACCCCTCTGTGGGTGTTAGTAATGTGACCATGAGACCCCTCTGTGGGTGTTATTAATGTGACCATGAGACCCCTCTGTGGGTGTTATTAATGTGACCATGAGACCCCTCTGTGGGTGTTAGTAATGTGACCATGAGACCCCTCTGTGGGTGTTAGTAATGTGACCATGAGACCCCTCTGTGGGTGTTAGTAATGTGACCATGAGACCCCTCTGTGGGTGTTAGTAATGTGACCATGAGACCCCTCTGTGGGTGTTATTAATGTGACCATGAGACCCCTCTGTGGGTGTTAGTAATGTGACCATGAGACCCCTCTGTGGGTGTTAGTAATGTGACCATGAGACCCCTCTGTGGGTGTTAGTAATGTGACCATGAGACCCCTCTGTGGGTGTTATTAATGTGACCATGAGACCCCTCTGTGGGTGTTAGTAATGTGACCATGAGACCCCTCTGTGGGTGTTAACGTGACCATGAGACCCCTCTGTGGGTGTTAGTAATGTGACCATGAGACCCCTCTGTGGGTGTTATTAATGTGACCATGAGACCCCTCTGTGGGTGTTAACGTGACCATGAGACCCCTCTGTGGGTGTTAATGTGACCATGAGACCCCTCTGTGGGTGTTAACGTGACCATGAGACCCCTCTGTGGGTGTTAACGTGACCATGAGACCCCTCTGTGAGTGTTAATGTGACCATGAGACCCCTCTGTGGGTGTTAATGTGACCATGAGACCCCTCTGTGGGTGTTAACGTGACCATGAGACCCCTCTGTGAGTGTTAACGTGACCATGAGACCCCTCTGTGGGTGTTAACGTGACCATGAGACCCCTCTGTGGGTGTTAACGTGACCATGAGACCCCTCTGTGGGTGTTAACGTGACCATGAGACCCCTCTGTGGGTGTTAACGTGACCATGAGACCCCTCTGTGGGTGTTAGTAACGTGACCATGAGACCCCTCTGTGGGTGTTAACGTGACCATGAGACCCCTCTGTGGGTGTTAGTAATGTGACCATGAGACCCCTCTGTGAGTGTTAGTAATGTGACCATGAGACCCCTCTGTGAGTGTTAGTAATGTGACCATGAGACCCCTCTGTGAGTGTTAGTAATGTGACCATGAGACCCCTCTGTGGGTGTTAGTAATGTGACCATGAGACCCCTCTGTGGGTGTTAGTAATGTGACCATGAGACCCCTCTGTGAGTGTTAGTAATGTGACCATGAGACCCCTCTGTGAGTGTTAGTAATGTGACCATGAGACCCCTCTGTGAGTGTTAGTAATGTGACCATGAGACCCCTCTGTGGGTGTTAGTAATGTGACCATGAGACCCCTCTGTGAGTGTTAGTAATGTGACCATGAGACCCCTCTGTGAGTGTTAGTAATGTGACCATGAGACCCCTCTGTGGGTGTTAGTAATGTGACCATGAGACCCCTCTGTGAGTGTTAGTAATGTGACCATGAGACCCCTCTGTGAGTGTTAGTAATGTGACCATGAGACCCCTCTGTGAGTGTTAGTAATGTGACCATGAGACCCCTCTGTGGGTGTTAACGTGACCATGAGACCCCTCTGTGGGTGTTAATGTGACCATGAGACCCCTCTGTGGGTGTTAGTAACGTGACCATGAGACCCCTCTGTGGGTGTTAGTAATGTGACCATGAGACCCCTCTGTGGGTGTTAGTAACGTGACCATGAGACCCCTCTGTGGGTGTTAGTAATGTGACCATGAGACCCCTCTGTGGGTGTTAATGTGACCATGAGACCCCTCTGTGGGTGTTAGTAATGTGACCATGAGACCCCTCTGTGGGTGTTAGTAATGTAACCATGAGACCCCTCTGTGGGTGTTAACGTGACCATGAGACCCCTCTGTGGGTGTTAATGTGACCATGAGACCCCTCTGTGGGTGTTAGTAATGTGACCATGAGACCCCTCTGTGGGTGTTAGTAATGTGACCATGAGACCCCTCTGTGGGTGTTAGTAATGTGACCATGAGACCCCTCTGTGGGTGTTAATGTGACCATGAGACCCCTCTGTGGGTGTTAGTAATGTGACCATGAGACCCCTCTGTGGGTGTTAATGTGACCATGAGACCCCTCTGTGAGTGTTATTAATGTGACCATGAGACCCCTCTGTGGGTGTTAGTAATGTGACCATGAGACCCCTCTGTGGGTGTTAGTAATGTGACCATGAGACCCCTCTGTGGGTGTTAGTAATGTGACCATGAGACCCCTCTGTGGGTGTTAGTAATGTAACCATGAGACCCCTCTGTGGGTGTTAACGTGACCATGAGACCCCTCTGTGGGTGTTAATGTGACCATGAGACCCCTCTGTGGGTGTTAACGTGACCATGAGACCCCTCTGTGGGTGTTAATGTGACCATGAGACCCCTCTGTGGGTGTTAACGTGACCATGAGACCCCTCTGAGGGTGTTAGTTAACGTGACCATGAGACCCCTCTGTGGGTGTTAATGTGACCATGAGACCCCTCTGTGGGTGTTAACGTGACCATGAGACCCCTCTGTGGGTGTTAACGTGACCATGAGACCCCTCTGTGGGTGTTAACGTGACCATGAGACCCCTCTGTGGGTGTTAATGTGACCATGAGACCCCTCTGTGGGTGTTAACGTGACCATGAGACCCCTCTGTGGGTGTTAACGTGACCATGAGACCCCTCTGTGGGTGTTAACGTGACCATGAGACCCCTCTGTGGGTGTTAACGTGACCATGAGACCCCTCTGTGGGTGTTAACGTGACCATGAGACCCCTATGTGGGTGTTAACGTGACCATGAGACCCCTCTGTGGGTGTTAACGTGACCATGAGACCCCTCTGTGGGTGTTTATGTAACCATGAGACCCCTCTGTGGGTGTTTATGTGACCATGAGACCCCTCTGTGGGTGTTAACGTGACCATGAGACCCCTCTGTGGGTGTTAACGTGACCATGAGACCCCTCTGTTGTGGGTGTTTATGTGACCATGAGACCCCTCTGTGGGTGTTTATGTGACCATGAGACCCCTCTGTGAGTGTTAACGTGACCATGAGACCCCTCTGTGGGTGTTAGTAATGTGACCATGAGACCCCTCTGTGGGTGTTAACGTGACCATGAGACCCCTCTGTGAGTGTTAATGTGACCATGAGACCCCTCTGTGGGTGTTAACGTGACCATGAGACCCCTATGTGGGTGTTTATGTAACCATGAGACCCCTCTGTGGGTGTTTATGTGACCATGAGACCCCTCTGTGGGTGTTAACGTGACCATGAGACCCCTCTGTGGGTGTTTATGTAACCATGAGACCCCTATGTGGGTGTTTATGTGACCATGAGACCCCTCTGTGGGTGTTAACGTGACCATGAGACCCCTCTGTGGGTGTTAACGTGACCATGAGAGTCACGCCACAGAGTGGCGCGCTACGAGCTTGTAGGTCTGCTATTTTTGAAAAATCGAAGAACGACTGACATAGAAACATAGCTTTTTCAGAAAACTGTCAAGATGTAGAAGACATTTTTAGAATCTGATCTCAGGTCAAAATGGGTTCATGTGACCATGAGAGTGTAAAGCGGGCCGTATCTCCTCCGCCGCCTATAATGAAACGGGTGCATGCGTTTGGTCCAACATGGCATTTAGACCGACACCCTATACCCTAAAAACTAACCCTAACCCTACACCCTGGCCTATACCCTAAAATAACCCTATACCATGAAACTAAACCTAACCGCACACGGAAGCCACGGGTGATTCTTAACCCGCCACATATATATGTCTTAAACGGCCATGCATGTCGGGGGGTGAGTCTTAACAGATTACATCCCGCCGCCAGTGGCTGGAATCTGGCGCCAGTGCCAACAGAATGCACGAAAAAGGCAGTGAAGAAGACCCCCGCGATTTGCCCCCCCGTGAACCGGAAGTAGTAATCGGCCAATTTTCTAGCCCATTCTGCATGGGCGGGAACCCCTTTTGGTGTTTTAACTAAGCATTATGTTATACTTTAGCTATTGAAAAATAGCAGATCTACAAGCTCATAGCGCGCCACCGAGTGGCGTGCTACGAGCTTGTAGGTCTTCTATTTTTTTTAAATCGTGAAAATGTGGCACAAATCTTTGAATATATATTCTTTCAGAAGACTTTTTTTTTTTTTTTTTTTTACGTCGGGCCTAAATAGGTTAACCGGCCACGCATGTTGTCGGACTGTCGCATGTCGGACAGCCCCACACAGAGTGTAGAGCAGTCCATATCCCAGTCCCCGCCTAGCGAAACAGCGCCCCCACAGAGAGAGTAGAGCGTCGGCGCGATGTGGGCTTGTAGATCGGCTATTTTCAAAAAACAAATATCTTCAAAATATGTGTACAAGAGAAATTTAAATACATTTTGATGCCAATGCATTTTCGACTTAAGTTAAATTGTGCATATTTACTACAAATGGGAGTACAGTGAGTAGCAGAGTTTGGAGTCACCGCTCCAAACAAATTAAACCTCCTCCCTTTCCTTAGCAGTGACTCATAATGACTCATAATGTCAAGGTCCATTATGTATTCGTCCTTTGAGCCACAGACCACCATTTGATGAGAGTTAGCCTCTCAGACCCAAAACGTAGAATATCTTGTTGTCGTTGGATACGATTTTGTCAACAAATCCACGCTGTATTGATGTTGGTATACCATTACATTCTCTAACTGTGCAGACTTCTTGTAAATTAACTAAGTAATGCAAATTAACTAAGTCATGCAATAATTGAGAGCGTACAATGAAACCAAATGGGAAACCATACGGGTCCATTTGGTTTCATTTTCTAATCATCTTCTAGATCTAATAAGGGGCCATTTTGGTTACCAACTCTCCATAATTTAAGTTATCTGGGGACCACCTGGAAACCCCCCGCATCAAGGACCACTGGTGGTCCCCGGAACACTGGTTGAGAACCACTGCTGCCAAAGGATCAGGGGTTGAACTGCCTGCTCTCGTCCATTCTTCTTCAGGTGTTGTAAAACCATAAATCTCTCTCAACTGGTCTCTCTCTCTTTGGCTTAAAAAAAATAAACTCCCCACCCTCCCTCCCATCCCCTCCCCCGACTTTATGAGGAAGTTCTCCCCCGATCATGTGAGGACCTGGCAACCGAAAAACAAAAAAACAAAAAAAAAGCTTGTGGATTAAAAAATAAAATAAACCTGTTTTGTTTTATGTATAGCCTCTCCTCTTTTTTGCAGGATGTGCTGGTGGGATCGACACGCAAACGTTACCGAGAGAAGAACCACGCATCTTAACAAAATGATGAATGAAAGTAATAAGTGTTATTATTATCTTTTCTACAACTTTTCATCAATGAAAAAACTAATCTAGAATCGTTAGCCGGCAAGGTCACCCTTGATCTACAAGCTCTCTTATCATTGTTCAAACAGAAAGCAGCTTGACCCCATCCTCCACCACCACCACCACCACTGTGCAGTGGGGATGCCATACCAACTTTAATAATAACGATTGTAATATTTGTAATAATTGTATCCGATACATCACATCCTGACTTCAGCGACGAACAGAGGAAATCACCTTTCGAACATCCGTCACAATCGGCACGATGTAGAATATTGCTGGCCCGGCTCCATATATGCAGATCTAGTATGTCAAACCATGTATGGCTATCCAGGGTTTGATGAAGTCAGTGCTCATCAATGATCTCCACATATGGAGATCCATGTGTTGTACCAACTTGGTTCATTTGCAAGTGTGACTCGCGTCGCGGAAACCAGACACTGGTTATCATGGGACTGTCACAATATGGCCATATATTGACATTCCCATATATGGGCTTAATATTGATGACATCAGGAATCTCCATATATGGGCAGAACAGGGATTGTATTAGGGCATAATCTGGGAATGCCCATATATGGACTTTAACCCATTTTGACCTGAGATCAGATTCTAAAAATGTCTTCTACATCCTGACAGTTTTCTGAAAAAGCTATGTTTCTATGTCAGTCGTTCTTCGATTTTTCAAAAATAGCAGACCTACAAGCTCGTAGCGCGCCACTCGGTGGTGCGCTATGAGCTTGTAGATCTGCTATTTTTCAATAGCTAAAGCATAACATAATGCTAACACCAAAAGGGGTTCCCGCCCAAAATGGGTTAATTGACTCAGGCCTGAAACAACAGAGCTTCTTAATACGGCACAGTTGAGAAGCACGAGTTAAACTATTAATCTGGTGTCAGTGAGGTCAGATGTAGATGTGCTGGCCGGCTCCATAATATATGCAGATGTATGATGTGATGATCCAGTCTTCTCCAGACAGCCATATATGGAGTGTGTCATGAGGCGCGATGTGTCGTGACGTGTGACGTGTCATGAGGTGTGACCATATATGGAGGCGTGACGTGACACGACTGACAGGAAATGCAGGTTTTCATAGTAACTGCGACCGTTCGACCTACCGTCGCAATAACTTGACATGAGCGCAATGTACACAGTCATGCTGCAATTCGCTTTACTCTCGTCTCTCCAATAAATCCATCCACCGGCTACCAGTGTTGTTTTTGGCAGCACATTTTGATTTTAGTTTTAGTCAGTCTCTTGAATAGTTTTAATTTAGTTTTAGTCACATTTTAGTCACCTGGAATGTCTTAGTGTTAGTGTTCTAGTTTTAGTCGACTAAATGTCATAAGATTTTAGTCGACTAAATCTACAGTTGATTTAGTCGACTAAAATTAATTTTATGCCGTCGTAATGACCGTTTTTACCAGTTGTGAGCTTGTAGATCGGCTATTTTCAGCATGCAACCAAGTGTAAAATGACTCATACTGGATCTCTTGCCCACTAGTCCCTTCCTAACATTTTTGTCTAGTTTTTAGCTGTTGACGAAATTGTCAATACATTAGTCTTAGTTTTAGTCATCGTAGCTTAGTTTTCATTTAGTTTCCATGTAGTTTTCGTCAGTGAAAAAAGGTAGTCGACGAACATTTTTCATCTTAGTTTTAGTCGACGAAAACAACACCGCTGGCTACAATTGGTTCAGAATGCTGCAGCTCGCCTCCTAACTGGCTTCAGCAAGTACGACCATATCACATCCTATTCTGGCCACCCTCCAGTCCGGCCTTGCTCTGTCCTACATTTCAGACCTACTTGACCCTGTTACGAGCCAGCTGAGACCATCGGGCTACTTACCATAACAGGTTGCAAAATAAAACTATAGGAAAACCGGGCCTTTGCAATCAGAGTACCAGCACTTTGGAATGCCCTGCCCTTTAGTCTGTGTCTCGTTTTAAGGCTCCTGAAGACCCACTTTTACAAAGCTGCTTTTAACCCCTTACCCTTGTGATTTTGGTGCATTTCCTGGTGTATATTTTATTTACTGTTGTGTTTCATTTACTTATTTTCTAGTCTAATCTGTGCGATTGCCAGGAGAGATGATCAGAGGAGCAGAGTTCGTGCCATTACGGTTGAAAAATGTACTGAGGTATGGGTAGAGTTTCTTGGTGAAGGTGCAGCCAGTGAAAGAGTAGAGGTGAAGACTGGCCTCCACGTCATAAAAGGACACCAGACGCTTCTCATAATCCACAAACACTCCCACTGTCTGGACCTTCTCTCTCACGGGGAGGACGATGGGAGGGTACGCAGAAGCCTCGTACTCGTTTCCGTTCCTCAGCATTATGGTCCAGAATCCATAGTTTGGTAGAAGATAGAGGTCTCCCTTCCTGTTGATGGACCCTCTGGCCACTCCGATTGTCCAGGCAGTCTTCCCTCCGACCTGAACCTCGTAGTAAAACCTTCCCGAGGAGAAGCCTTGTTTCCCTAAGACACTGGGACACGTAGAGAATCTCTCTATGTTGCGTGGCAGATCGTTCCATATGTTTCCAAGACTCACTTGTTTTCCGTCCTCGGACAGGACGAGACGAGGATGTGCCGTATCGGCATCCAGAGTCACGTCCACCTCATGTTTCTGGATCCTCCTCAGATCGTCGCTACACAGCGGACACCGACACACGCCGTTATTGTCCCAGTAACGCATGATGCAGGTCCTGCAGTAGTTGTGGCCACACGGAGTGACGACCGGTTCGGTGAACACATCCAGACAGATGGAACACACAAAGTTGTCCTCGGAATGGAAACCGCTGACGGTCGCACCCATTTCCACACGTTGAAGATAACTGGACATGGTGCTGAAGAAAACCTCCAAAGCTAGACTGGTTATCGAAAAAGCTATAGGCCAAGAGCCTCCGCGCTGGTGTCCAAGAAGCAGAACTTTAAAATGGAATTGTCCAAGGTCTGTGTCCTGGTCTGTGTCCTGGTAACAGTCTAGAGTTGGTTAAGAGTCTCGTTGAAGGGTTGATTCTGGGAGGTGGTTGAGGACTCTGAGGGTGCTCGTTGCATTTGGAAGCATCTCTGACATCACTGTGCCTTTTATAGCATTGGTTAATGTGATGATGTCACGGTGACTCAGTCGCATCCATATATGGAGTGCTGATGTCACGGTGACTCAGTCGCATCCATATATGGAGTGCTGTCTGTCAGCGATGTAAGATATATGGAGTCCACGATGTCAGACTTGGATATTTTGCTACTTATCTCCATATATGGAGTTCCGAGGTAGTCAGTTGTACCCAAATATGGAGTCCATGGCCTGGCTTGACTCACGGCAGTTACCATGACGACCAGGGCTCCCAAACTACCGATATGTCTGTGTCATAGTGTCTGGTATCCCTTGCACCCGTCTGGCTGTGTTGCCTTTGTGTCCATACATGGAGAATGTCTGCATCTGTCAATCTATGTCCCTTTGATCCATGATGTCATCAGTATATGCCCATATATTGGCATGCCCATATACAGTATGGACATAACGGTTGGACCGGCAGTTCTGGACAATCACACCAATCTGTTACTGTTGATGCTTTTGTGTGACGCTGCAGTGTGATCAATTAGGGTAATCTAGCTGAAAATGCACCATATCTCTATACGTCTGTCTGTACGTACGTACGTACATACATACGTACGTGTGTACGGCTGTAATCCACGTAACTCGAGAACCGTTCGCCCCACCGACTTCAAATTCGACACACGCGTTCCACACCACCACAGGGAGTGCAGTGCCCGGTGTCGAGTCGGTCGGACCCACGGTTGTCCAGAACCGCCACAAAAGGCCTCTGCCCGGGCTCTGGACGGGGCCCCTGCCCCCCAGGGTCCATATATGGAGCTAGCCTGTTCTGACATCACAACACTCCATATTTGGGCATGCCTGACACAGAACTCCATATATAGGAATAAAGGGACACAGATCTCCAACAGCCGGGCACCGGTCTAGCATACAAAAAAACACACAAAGTACAAATATGACCGTAGCGATATAGCCACTAGGCATGTAACTATTCAATCATCTCACCATACGATTTGAATCACGACTCTATGTTCACAATAAGATTGTTTACGATTTTTGAGTGGTGCAACCACTCCCTTACGGAGCTATGTGTGTGTGTGGGTGGGTGGCTGGGTGGGTGCCTGGGTCTGAGCACGAAAACAGCATGGTTG
The DNA here is from genome assembly GCF_951216825.1 of Electrona antarctica. NCBI lineage: Eukaryota > Metazoa > Chordata > Actinopteri > Myctophiformes > Myctophidae > Electrona > Electrona antarctica. Next base: position 39,052,320 of record NC_136802.1, on the reverse strand, counting down.
TTTTTCACCACCTGTGCGCAACCTAACACACACACAAACACACACATTAACTGTATATGATGATGATGATGATTTCGGGTGTGCCAGTACAGTGACAGTGACAGTACAGTACAGTACAGCACAGCACAGTACAGTACAGTACAGTACAGTACAGTACAGTAGAGGGACCCCCACACGGTAACTCCATATGTACCATATGTACCTTTTTTTGTCAATTCTCTTACAAAGGTCTTGCATTTATTTTCTGTTTTTTAACGCGCCTTCTGCTGTTTGCATCACGAATCAAATGTGTCACAAGTTTTAATCGATTTACGATATATCGTTACATGCCTGCCCACTAGGGGGCAAGCCCAACTCGTTTGAGATGGTTTTTGAAAAACGTATGCCCATATAAGAGCATGCCAAAAATCTAAAACTTATGCCCATATAAGAGCATGCCAAACATCTAAAACGTATGCCCATATAAGAGCATGCCAAAAATCTAAAACGTATGCCCATATAAGAGCATGCCAAACATCTAAAACGTATGCCCATATAAGAGCATGCCAAACATCTAAAACTTATTACCATATAAGAGCATGCCAAAAATCTAAAACTTGTCACCAAGTGCACAATCTTGATGATTTTTAACAAATCCCCTCCCAGCTACTGTATCAAACTTGGATTAAAACACACAGTGAAATAAATGAACCACCAAATCAAAGGTGGATTTACATCAGACTTGGTGAATTAAAGGTTGATTTACATCAGACTTGGTGAATTAAAGGTTGATTTACATCAGACTTGGTGAATTAAAGGTGGACTTACATCAGACTTGGTGAATTAAAGGTGGACTTACATCAGACTTGGTGAATTAAAGGTGGACTTACATCAGACTTGGTGAATTAAAGGTGGACTTACATCAGACTTGGTGAATTAAAGGTGGACTTACATCAGACTTGGTGGACATGTCCTCCACGTCCGAGTCGTTCGGGTCCGCCAGCTCCTGGAACGACGACTTCCTGCGTAGCTCCGCCTCTTCGCCGCCAGCGTCCGCCCACGATTTACCCATCTGCGCCCCCTGGTGGTGGTGGTGGTGTGGGGCGGCCCTGTCTTTCGGCTGTTTTTTGTCCGGGTGGTGGTGGGGGTGGTGGTCCGAGGACCCCGAGGTCGTGGTGGTCGTCGACTTGCCCGTCGATAAATCCACAAAGCCCTTTTTCCGCTTTTTGGTGGCCGTGCCGCCGGCGGCGTGGTCGAGGTTTCCGGCGGGCCCGGACTGGCGCTTGCCGAGGGGCGCGGCGCCCCCCGTACCCCCGTGGTGGGGGACGGCGCCCCCCGTACCCCCGTGGTGGGGGACGGCGCCCCCCTTACCTCCCGGCCCCGGCGCCTCGGTCCGGTGGTCCTTGGACACGGGGCTGCGTGGGATTAAAGCAAAAATAAAATCTCTAAATCTCAATTTGTTAGGCCTAAAAAAAAAAGTCCTAGTCTAATTTGTGACACAGACTTAAACGAGAATCCAGAATGCTATTTTGGATCTTTTTTTTTTTTTTTTTCGTCGGGTGGAAACCTCATGTCAAAAAAATTATTCAGGATTCAAATTGATTAAGTATCAAGAATAGCAGATCTGGAATCGCATCGCTTCGCTGTGTTTCCAGCTTGTAGATCTGCCATTTCTGATGCTTTAGTGTGACGCTGTAGTGTGATCAAGTAGGGCGTAAGAAGTTGGAATAATAAGAGGTTTCTGCCCAACAGCAACGATTATGGACATTTTGGATTGTTTTTGTTTTCATGAAACAATACCGATTATCTCAAATAACAACAATCAAGGTGATAATGAAGCATACTTGCCGTAGCACTTGCCTCGATGACCTTACAGGCGTATGCAAAGGCGAAACTTATGTAACTTATCCCATTTTGACCTGAGATCAGATTCTAAAAATGTCTTCTACATCCTGACAGTTTTCTGAAAAAGCTATGTTTCTATGTCAGTCGTTCTTCGATTTTTCAAAAATAGCAGACCTACAAGCTCATAGCGCGCCACTCGGTGGCGCGCTATGAGCTTGTAGATCTGCTATTTTTCAATAGCTAAAGCATAACCTAATGCTAACACCAAAAGGCGTTCCCGCCCAAAATGGGTTAATATTATTATTCATTCATTATTATCACTATTATTATTATTCACACCAGCATGCTATACTGCGATTAAAACGAATCCTGCTGCGAATTGTCGGAAAGTGCGCTTCGTTTGGCTTGTGTGAAAGGCTCATTTGAACCCCGATTTGCATCAAAGAACAGCATTCTACTTCCCCAAATTGAACACGTTGATAAAGTTCCCTGCTGCGTTTCAAATTGTTGCGGATGACGTGTGTGCAGTGTGAAGGCAAACGAAACAAACAAATTAAATATGCAAGAATGATGCAACTTCTCCGCCCATTCGCGTCGAGTCTACCGAAGTAGAGGTTGAGAATGCAACCTTACATAGCATTTTATGTAGACATAGCACTTATAGTGTACATACTCATAGTTTCACAGATACTGATCCTTGATGACTATTTTTATGTATTTGATGTATTACCATGTGTTGTTCTTGCTTAGTGCAAGTCGCTCTGGATTAAGTCTGCTCTGTCTGTGTCTGCTAAATGCGTGAATTGTAATAACTAGCCCTTACCCGTTGTGAAATACTTGCCGCCTGGTGGCCGCGGGGGGTACTGCGCCTTGTGGCCGCGGGGGGTACTGCACCCTGGGTGCGTTTCCGCATTTTTTATTCACTAATAAATTCATTATTAATCTATAATTGGTTAAATTGAAAAAAGGGCTTCGTTAAGACCTCCATATTATTATGGTCAATGCCTGTGTGAAAAGTGGGAGTGATTGGTGCAGGCAGTGAGGAGCTACGGCAGTGTTTCTGACACACATTCAGACATTCAGACATTTGGTTAAAATACATAATACATATATATGATGATAATGCTGCCAGGCCTACTTGGCTATGGACCGGGGCTCCTTGAAGCCCATCTTGGGGTTGTTGGTGGTGTCGCGAACAGGAACGGGCTGGTGGTTCTCTTTGGGTTTCCTGGAGGAGGAGGAGGGTTCTTTGGGGGCTTTGCTGCCGGGCCCCCCCTCCCCCCGGTGAGAGGGGGCGGCGGGGGGGACCCCACTGCAGTCTCTGAAGGCACTTGTTGCTGTCGTTTTGGGCTCTTTCAAGTCTTTGGAGGAGGAGGAGGAGGAGGAGGGAGCTTTCTCCTTGTGGTCCTTGGACGGCTTGTGGAGCTTGGAGAAGCTGCTCCCGGTGGTGCTGGTGGTGCTGGTGGTGAGCAGGGAGCTTCCCTTGGAGCCGTCCTGTCCACAGAGACAACAGAAAACCCACACAAACATTATCCCATTGATTCTACAAACCTCTTCTAAAACATGGGTTTTCTGGAAAAAACACATGTTTCCATTTCAGTGGTGCTCAAACCTTTTCATGTCAAGGACCCCCAAAAAGTATTTGTATTTGGCCGCCGACCCCCCCCCATCTCAAAATATATTGTTCCAGGGACCCCCCAGAAGCAAAGATTTGAGTTAACCCATTTTGGGGCGGGAACCCCTTTTGGTGTTTAAACATGTTGTAATTTAGCTATAAATAGCAGAACTACAAGCTCATAGCGCGCCACCGAGTGGCGCGCTACGAGCTTGTAGGTCTGCTATTTTTGAAAAATGTCGACGTCAGGCCTAAATGGGTTAAAAACCTTTGCTGTGAAAGAATATATATATTCAAAGATTTGCACACATTTTCAAGATTTTTCAAAAATAGCAGATCTGCAAGCTTGCAGATCTGCTATTTTCCCATAGCCGAAGTATAAAATAATGGTTAAAAGTGGCTATAGAAGCAAAAGTGACACAGATGCGTTCCAGGTCTCAATGGGTCATTATGGAGACATGAGGTATACTGTAGAATTATACATTACACCAGTGGTTCCCCAAACCTTTTAGCTCGAGACCCCAACAGAGAAATTCGATCCCCCCCCCCCCCCCCCCCCGGGACCCACACATAGTGAAAATAGCAGCTCCAACAAGATCCCAACGTGTCGCTTCACGCCACCAATTATATGAAGATAGGTTGAAACGTGGTGAAGTCGTCAGTTAACACTGTGCCGGTGTAGAGAGATGAGAAGGTAGGGAGGGAGGAAGTGCGTTGGCTGTGAACAGGGTGGTGGGGGGAGGGGGGGGTCCGTTCCTTCTCGGGGTCATGCCTCCGGGACCCCCTTGTCAATATTTCATCAATGCAGTAAAGCCATTAAGCAGTCTAGACGGCGGGCCGGGGTGGGTTGTTACGACCTGCCCCTAAAAAGCACCTTCTAAAAAAGAAAAAAGAAAAAAACCCTTTCATTCGAGAGGCCCTCCTATATCCACTCGCTGACCCCCCGCGACCCCAGGATGTAAAAAGCTGCCGGCCCCCCGCTCACTCACACTAAAGTCCCCCCCCCCCCCCCACCCTCTCCACGTATACCACAGCCACCAAAACTGTGTGCCTCTCCTGTTCCTCCTGGGAGGGAAGAAGAAGCCTGCACATAAAAGCTTGTTTATGTCCCGCCGGGGCTTCAGTGTGGTGGTCCTCGGAGTGAACACACAGACAGACACGCAGCCACGGGCCAGGCTCGGCCAGCTTAGCCGCACTACGCGGCCGCGCCGCCGTGCGTCGTTCTGCTGACCACTAAAAAGAGGCATCTTTTAAATCCATTTTGACCTGAGATCAGATTCTAAAAATGTCTGTTTGAAAATGACAGTTTTCTGAAAAAGCTACGTTTCTGTCAGTCGTCAGTCATTTTTGAGTGGTGCAACCACTCCAAGGAACAGCAATGTCCGCGTTAACCGTGTGTTAATGTGTGTGACTATGAGTACCAGTAGGGGCAAAAGTGGCGCTGTTGCCAGAAACAGAGAGAGAGAGATAGTGCTGCACTGTTGCCTGCTAATATGAGAGAGAGAGAGAGAGAGAGAGAGAGAGAGAGAGAGAGGGGGGGTGGGGGGGGTGGGGGGGGGAGTTGCACCACTCAGTTCACACGGGTGTGATTTTTCAAAAATAGCAGACCTACAAGCTTGTAGATCTGCTATTTTTCAATAGCTAAAGCATAACATAATGCTAACACAGGGGTTCCCGCCCAAAATGGGTTAACACAGTGGTGGAAAGTATGTATGTAAAGTATGTTTACTCAAGTACTGTACTTAAGTAACATTTATAGGTAGTAGTATTTCCAATTTCCAATACTTTCACATCTACTCCACTACGTATCGGATCCAAATATTGTATTTTTTACACCGAATAGATTAATTTGACAGCTTTAGTTAATAGTTATTTTGTATGTGGAATATTCTTACAAAACATACGTACAGTATGGGTATGCTAACACAATCAGTGCCGGAAGTCCTTCAAAATAGGAGCTCTGGGGTGCCGGAAAGACATGGCCGCTTTTACTCGGAAACGCATTACCCGGAAACAATCCACTCAAAAAAGTTTACTTTACATAGCTAGCTTACATTGCGATCGTTTTAATTTATACAATATATGATCCAAAAAGCGTTCATATTTTGCGGGAGAGACGGACGAGGAGCAGAAATGAAGCACCAGTATATCGATCCGATATATATATCGAACACCACGGAGAGTGCCCTGGATTGGGAGAGACGAGTCATTCTTTCCGCCGCGCTAACGGCCAAGTCAATGGTAAGCTAACAATTGCCTAGAGTGTAGCATACGGTAGCCGAAAGGCGAACTGACAAAAAAAAAAAAAAGGAAAAAATTCAGAATATTCTTATCTCGCCCGTATCATTGAGGATGCGCTAAGACGTGCGAGGACGTCGGATGTACGCGTCGATTGGGACCCCTAGGACGTGCTGACACGTTGGATGGACGGAAACGGTTAACCACTTCAGCCCTATACATTTCAGCCATTTCAAAATAGCAGATCTACAAGCTCGCGATGCATTATTATACATTTTCGGGATCCTTGACATGAAAATGTTTGAGAACCACTGACATAGAAACATTGGGTTTTTCAGAAAACTGTCAGGATTTAGAAGACATTTGTAGAATCGGTCTCGGTCGAAATGGGTTAATGCCTAACTGTACCTGTAACTGTATTAAATATACATTCCCATTTCCCAGTTCCATTATGTTGTAAGCATACTTGATAACTGCTGCTATTTTATACGTATTTCACTTGCACAAGAGAATGAGGAACTCTGTCACACACTTTATATTCTTACATTTTTATCCCACACTTTTTGTACCCATTATTTGTTTTACCCAGTGTCAATTGTTTAATGTAATAATACTGGATGCTACACTCCCTCTGCCAACCTGGGGAGAGCAACGGACTGACCTCATGTTTAACTTCAATGCATGAGGAGTCTTTTCACCTGACACCTGACCTACAAAGTAACTACGTAGTAACTAAAGTTTTCAAATGGAGTAAAAGTATTTGCCTCTGACATGGAGTTGACATAAAAAGTATTGGAGTAATTGGAAAAAAAGTAAAAGAAAAAATACCTCAAAATTGTAGTACAGTACTTAGTTTCCACGCATGTGTGTGTGTGTGTGTGTGTGTGTGTGTGTGTGTGTGTGTGTGCGCGTGCGTGCGCATGCGTGTGTGCGTGTGTGACCCAGCGCTCCAGGGGTAATCCATCAGGCTCATTGTGTTTACATTGCTAAGTGTTTCCATGTGCAGCAGACCTCTTGCTAGCGTCCAGTATGCTAAATGATAGCGCTTAAACACACTAAAAAAAACAACACCTATAATGGAAGCAGCATGCACGCTTATGGACGTGTTATCATTTAAAACAGTGCTTTTCAAACACTTTTCATATCCAAAAGGCCCATATTGTATCCGGCATTTGAGCCCCGGGCCACCATTTGATGAGTTTTTGCCTCGACTCAGACCACACAGACCCAGGAATATTTTGTTATCGTTTGATACGATTTTGTCCACAATTCCATGCTGTATTGTTGTGTTACCATACCCATTTTGGGCGGGAACCCCTTTTGGTGTTTTAAAGATCATGTTATAATTTAGCTATTGAAAAATAGCAGATCTACAAGCTCATAGCGCGCCACCGAGTGGCGCGCTACGAGCTTGTAGGTCTGCTATTTTTGAAAAATCGTGAAAATATTTATTTCAGAAAACTGGAGGATTTAGAATATTTTTGTTTTATTTTGAGGTCAGGCCTAAATGGGTTAACAGGCAAATGATAAAAATAACAATTCTTCTACATTCATATTATGTCTTGTAAATTAAGTCAGGGGTCTACAATATTGAAATTGTTTATTTTAAACCAAAAATACTCTCTCTCACACTTACTGTATGCCAGTGTGCCAGTGATCGCCCTCCTTTTTGACCTGAATCTGAGATCTGAGATCAGTTTTCTGAAAAAGCTATGTTTCTATGTCAGTTGTTCTTCGATTTTTCAAAAATAGCAGACCTACAAGCTCGAAGCGCGCCACTCGGTGGCGCGCTATGAGCTTGTAGATCTGCTATTTTGCAATAGCTAAAGCATAACATAATGCTAACACCAAAAGGGGTTCCCGCACAAAATGGGTTAATGTGTGCCAATATTGACACTGGTGCCTAAGGTTGCCTACCCCTGGATTAATATAAGTAATGCAACAGTTTAACAATAATTTAACTCTTGAGAGCGTAATATGAAACCAAATGGACCCGTAAGGGTAATGTCCCTGGAAGCCCTCTGAGAGACCACTGGACAGGTGGTCATTTTCATTCCAATCCTAAAAGAAAACCACATACAGCAGAGTTTCTCAAAGTGGGGTCCGGGGACCCTCAGTGGTCCTTGAGGGAGTTCAAGAGGGTCCCCAGCTAAATGATAGTTAGGAACCAGATCCATTTGTACACTCTCAGAGTGAAATTAACATTGATTTTACAACTAAATTGGGGTCTCAGAGATATAAATGGCAATTAAGTGGGGGGTCCGTAGCCTAATAATGCATGTCAAACTCGGGGTCCTTGAAATGAAAATGGCTGAAAATCACAGCTAGAGCCTTAAAAACGTTTTCAAAATGTGGGTCTGCGGGCTAATAACTGTGCATTTGGGGGTCCTTGACATTAAAAAGTTTGAGAACAACTGACATACAGCAGGTTTCAAAGAGACTGTAGGCTACTGTGTAGGAAAACAGAATCGGTCTCGCCGCAGCAATCAGATGAAAAAGACTATCCTATTTATGTTATGTTCCTTTTTTTTTTGAGTGGTGTAAACCACTCCTACGACTGGCTTTGTTAGTTTACGTGTCTGTCTGTCTGTCTGTCTGTGCTCAAAAAATGAGCATGGTTGCTACGGTCACCCAGTTCACCCGGGTGTGATTTAATTACGTCAGGCATTACGTCAGACCACAGCTGATCAGTCTATATAAGACCTTACACCACTCAGTTCACACGGGTGTGATTTGTTTTTAATGTTCTCAAATTGCAGAGCTCAACGTCGAAATGCCTTCTGTGTTCATGAGCTGATTTGATGAAAGCTGGATCGTTCACGATGTAGCACAAATGTACTGCATTCCAAGGAGCGAGCATAATATTTATATAGGCCTAGACAAAAGTTGCCATGTATTATATAACACTTGAAAAAAGAAAGAAGTTGCGCAGCTCGTAGTCACGATGTAAAATACTTTGAATATGAAACCAACGTTTTCAGCAACAAAATGCCTTCTTCAGGGTAACATACCCTGACGTTTGTTTCATATTAATATGAAACCAACGTTTTCAGCAACAAAATGCCTTCTTCAGGGTAACATACACTGAAGTTTGTTTCATATTAAACGTTTTTTTGTATCGTGACTGATGGTTTACACAGGTTTTGGATGGAAATAAAATGATTGGACTTTTCAATAAATCCCCCTACAGTACACGAGGACGATCGCCACCATTCCCATGGATGTTGTGAGTTTTATAAGAAACAAGAAGTGGGAGAATTATTCAATGATACGAGTCAATACTAAAAGTTCTGCTTGGATATCCTATTGCGACTAGTGAAATCTCCATTATAGAGAGGTTGCGAGCGAGTTTAACGCTGGCCTAGCCCGAGGCTAGTCTCGCGAGGCCAGACGGTTGCCTCCTGCAAACTTTCAAATGCAGCTGGTCATACATTTGGAGATGATGGAATGGTTGTGTGGCTACTGCGAGACTAGCCCGAGGGCTGCATGCATGTACCTGCTGGACGCTCGCTCGCCCGCCCGCCCACACACACACTGACTGACTGACTGACCTTTGACCCGTGGAAGCTCTTGCTCTTCTTGGCGTCGGAGAGGGCAGAGGTCAGCGAGCTGTTGGGCAGCGTGGGCAGCTTGAGGTGCTGACCGAACAGAGAGGTGGTGGAGCCCTCCTGCATTACCATCACCTGGAACACCACCATGCGCGCATGCGCACACACACGCACACACACACACACACACAGGCGCACACACAGTTAACGCAACTCATACACTCTGGTCTTTCTCAGGAGCCATGCTGGCTTGTGATGGAGATTTTTGTCCAAAAAAAAAGTCTACTTTTGCCACGGACATACAAAAGGAGTTTAAACAAACGCAAAGAGCTATAGCCCCAAATGGCCAGTGCAGGTATGTAACTCTGAGAGTGTATACGGCTCCATTTGGTTCCATTTGCACACTCTCAGAGTGTCTCACATTCCACGCGTTATAGTAGAATTGACAAGATACCGTGACTGCCTGGGATTGTTTAATTACCTTTGGAGCATACACCGAAGTATTTGCGCCTTTGATCCATGAAAATAGTAACCGGTTAGCTCAACCGTCTGGGCACCTAGGCTGCCAAGCCAGCCGGACGGCGTGCCGCGGGTTCGACTCCCGAGCCCGACGGAATTTGCCGCGTGTCACTCCCCATCTCTCTCCCCCTTTCCTGTCTAATTACTGTACCCTATCAATAAAGGCAAAAAACGCCCAAAAAATATCTTTAGCGTATTACGTGTGGAAAGACAATGGAATGAATGTCGTGTATGGCGGGTTATGCGCTCAAAGTGTTCGACCGCTTATCCGTAGTCGTGTCAAATGATGGAGAGCTGGCAACCAAATGGACCCTCCTATAGATCTTTGACTCTTGACAGTGTAAAATGCCCATTTGGTTTCATTGTGTACGCTCTCAAGAGTTGCATTATTGTTAAACACCTGCATTAATTAATTTACAGTCTATAAAAATCACACCCGTGTGAACTGAGTGGTGCGAATCCCCCCCCCCCCTCTCTCTCATTAGCAGGCAACAGTGCAGCACTATCTCTCTCTCTCTGTTTCTGGCACAACAGCGCCACTTTTGGTACTCATTGGTACTGGTGCTCATTAACGTCACGTTTTGCACCACTCAAAACAAGTCTACACAATTAGATAATGTAGAATAATTGTTATTTTGATCAACATTTGCCTGTCGTCTCTGGTGCCACAACATCAACACAGCATGGAATTGTGGTCAAAATCGTATCCAATGTCAACAAGATATTCTAAATGTTGGTTCTGAGATGGTAAATCTCATCAAATGGTGGTCCGTGGCTCAAATCAGTGGCGTGCACAGACATTTAGAGGGGCAGGTGCTCAAGTTAAAAAAGGGCACCTTGTGCAGCGCGTGGAACCGGCCGGTTGCCTTAATCTATTTTGGGCGGGAACCCCTTTTGGTGTTAGCATTATGTTATGCTTTAGCTATTGAAAAATAGCAGATCTACAAGCTCATAGCGCGCCACCGAGTGGCGCGCTACGAGCTTGTAGGTCTGCTATTTTTGAAAAATCAAAAAAAAAAAAGTGTTTTTTTTTTGTTTTTTTTCAAAAGGGCACATTGCCAAAAGGGCAGGGGGTGCTCTAGCACCCCCTAGTGTCTATCTGTGCACGCCACTGGCTCAAATGCCGGATAAATAATTGAACTTGATATGAAAAGGGATAAAAACCACTGCTATAGAGCGTCGCAGTCCCGCCCACTCGAGAGACCCGGAAAATAAATCCCCGTTCATTTTCCTCATAGACTTTTCAGAAAGTATTTATTTAAAGACGTTTACGCCGCGGACAAAGCCAACTCTTGTCGTGACAAATCATGACAACCAACACAATTCTTTCGGGCCAAACAAAGAATTAGAAAGTAGAAAAAAACGGCAGGTTACAACACCTTTTTTGTTGTTTTTCTTCTTTGTAATTATTTGTTTGGTCCAAAATATTGTGTGTGTTGTCATGATATGTCACGACAAGAGTTGGCTTCGTACGACGCTTAAAAGGTCTTTAAATAAATACGTTTTGAAATGTCTATGGGAAAAATGCATTGGGATTCATTTCCTGGGCCTGGCGTCGTCATGAAAGGGGGCGGGACTGCGATGCTCTATAGTTAAAGGACCACTTCACCACTTTTCAACATCTCTTCATATAATTGGTCCTCACTAATGTTCATGATAAAACACCACAATGTTTTCCTACTCAGTCTGTGTCTCATAGGAGGGCTTTGGGCAGTTCGGACAACCGTCCACCAGTGACATCATCATTAGGCAGATTTTTTTTTAAACAAGATTTGTTTTAAATTTTATTTAGATTTGTATTATCGTGAGAACGATGGCTTCAACTTTTGCATTGCAACTTTTCAGGAAAAGAAAGCCTGCCGTTTCTATTAGCTTGGATTCACCATCGATGATGTCACTGGTGGACGGGTTTCTGAACTGCCCACAGCCTTCCTATGAGACACAGACTGAGTATGAAAAAATTGTGGTATTTTATCATGAACATTAGTTAGGACCAATTATAGGAAGAGAAGTTGAAAAGTGGTGAAGTGGTCCTTTAATCAGTGTTATACACTTTCTGAAGAAAATAGATACATTCAGTAATTGGGTCTCACGATCAAATAAGAACATTATAATGGTGTGTAAAAACAAGATCTAAAACGTGCCACGGATGAGGCCTAGTTACGCCAAGGACAAGTGTACAGACATATCAATTACCCCTGACCCCTGTAGGGACATATCGCCGACCCCTGCCCTGACCCCTGTAGCACATATTATTGCTGACCGCTGCTTGTGCTGTTCAAGTCAGTCATGCATAGTAAAACTCCTGTTTTTATACACACACAAATTTGTTTATAGTAATATTGTCCATGATCATAACACTACGGGCTCCATTTTCGTCACCGCTAAACCCCTTATCCCTAAACTTCTTTGCCTTTTTTTTACTATTTTGAAAAACATTTTTGAATAGTTCAACTAGCCAATCTACATTGACACATTGTGAGCTTGTAGACTGGCCATTTTAACTATTCAAAAATGTTTTTCAAAATAGTAAATAAATCACACCCGTGTGAACTGAGTGGTGTAAGGTTTTATATAGCATGATCAGCTGTGGTCTGACGTAATGTCTGACGTAATGAAATCACACCCGGGTGAACTGAGTGACCACTTTCCTAGATCACACCCGGATGTGATTTCACAACTGGCTTTTTTTGTGCAGAAAAAATGAGCATGGTTGCTACGGTCATCCAGTTCACCCGGGTGTGATTTAATTACGTCAGAAATTATTTTGAACATAGCAACCATGCTCATTTTTTTCTGCACACAAAAGCCAGTTGTAGGAGTGGTTTACACCACTCAAAAAAAAGGCAAAGAAGTTTAGGGATAAGGGGTTTAGCGGTGACGAAAATGGAGCCCTAAATCCATCTAGCTATCCAACTGATCCCGATTAATACCAATAATTATAGGTGGGCTAGGCCACCGATGCAGCCGTTCTTGGCAAACGTTCAGCTGTTTTCACTGGGCGCTCGCCCGTTATGACGCCGTCGCTAAAAAGCGACAGGTTTACACGTCCCGTAGATCTGCTGTCTTTGGCAAACGTCTGGACCATAACCCCCCCCCTCCCCGCCTTACGACATGGCCTCGAATGAGGTGGCTGCCTCGGGTTGACCTGGAAGAAGAATCTGAGATATTAGGATTCTAAAAACTTTCTTCCCGCATAGACAGCATAAGACAGCAGACATTTCACTTCATTTCACCGGAACTGGAGTGTTTTACGAGTGCGTACAGAACAGAATTGTGAAGCGTAATCAATTCATATTAACCCATTTTGGGGCGGGAACCCTTTAGCCATTGAAAAATAGCAGATCTACCAGCTCATAGCGCGCCACCGAGTGGCGCGCTACGAGCTTGTAGGTCTGCTATTTTTGAAAAATCGAAGAACGACTGACATAGAAACATAGCTTTTTCAGAAAACTGTCAGGATGTAGAAGACATTTTTAGAATCTGATCTCAGGTCAAAATGGATTAAAAAAAAAGATGCCCAAAGATGATCTCGGCGGCGAGAGCCCCAGGTAGGTAAAGGCGTCAAAACACGATCTCTGCGGCGAATTAGTTAATTAATGGGTTATGGAAGGCTAATGTATTAGCGCACAGCTCTTCTCCATGCCAAGCGCAGCACACTGCCAAAAGCACACATTGAAAGGCCTCACATTGCCTGTTATTGCTGGAATCTGCTACAGACAGTCGTTACATGGCTAACAGGACGGTTCTGCGGAAACAAAGACAACACAGCTGCTCCAAGGCGCCCGAGATTTAAAAAAAAATGCAGGTTTGAAAGCTGCCATTTTTTGAATAGCCAAAGTATACGGTAAAAGTGGTTACAATGATTGTGACACTGTAGTGTATTAACCCATTTAACCATTAAGACCTGGGGATGATTCTACAAATGCCTAAATTATTCATCTTCAAGATTTCTTTTTTATATTATTTTTTATCCCACGATTTTGTAACCCATTTTTCATCCCTGTGTCAATTATCTAATGTGATCCTGGGCTCTACACACCCTCCGCCAACCTGGGGAGGGCAACGGACTTGAACTCATGCTTCCTTCATGCATGAGTGTCCAAGTCGCTCCTGACAGGGGGGAGTTTCCCTGGTTGGATGTAGCACGTGGAAGGAACACGTTATTCCAACCAGTTCCTTTCCCCTCCATCAGGCGCCCCGGCTGGCCAGGGGGAGGCAGTTTAGAGCCCAGGATTTTTCAAAAATCTTGAAGATTACTCACGTACCATCTCATTTTGAATATCCAACCAAGGTGACACACGCATGCACGCACGCACGCACGCACGCGCAAAAATAATTTCGCTGGGGACCCCATAGTACCCCCCAAGGACCCCTGGAGATGCCGGATCCCATTTTGAGAACCAATAGACTATGGTTCAATGTGGTCAAATGTATTCATCGCATGTGCTCTGCATTAATGGTAATATGGTCAGTGTTGTTTGTGAAGTACAAACGTTTTCTCATCAATAACTGAATCCATTTAGTACACCTGGCCCCCAAAAAGCACGTTAGAAATCTTACCTTAGAGTCTTCTGAGCTTCGTTTGTGAGGATCCCGTTGCTGTGGAGGACAGAGACACGCCGTCAGTGGACAGAGAGACAGACACCGTCAGTGGACAGAGAGACAGACACCGTCAGTGGACAGAGAGACAGACACCGTCAGTGGACAGAGAGACAGACACCGTCAGTGGACAGAGAGACAGACACCGTCAGTGGACAGAGAGACAGACACCGTCAGTGGACAGGGAGACAGACACCGTTAGTGGACAGAGAGACAGACACACAGTCAGTGGACAGAGAGACAGACACCATCAGTGGACAGAGAGACAGACACCGTCAGTGGACAGAGAGACAGACACCGTCAGTGGACAGAGAGACAGACACCGTCAGTGGACAGAGAGACAGACACACCGTCAGTGGACAGAGAGACAGACACACCGTCAGTGGACAGAGAGACAGACACCATCAGTGGACAGAGAGACAGACACCATCAGTGGACAGAGAGACAGACACACCGTCAGTGGACAGAGAGACAGACACACCGTCAGTGGACAGAGAGACAGACACCGTCAGTGGACAGAGAGACAGACACACCGTCAGTGGACAGAGACAGACACCGTCAGTGGACAGAGACAGACACCGTCAGTGGACAGAGAGACAGACACCGTCAGTGGACAGAGAGACAGACACCGTCAGTGGACAGAGAGACAGACACAGTCAGTGGACAGAGAGACAGACACACCGTCAGTGGACAGAGAGACAGACACACCGACAGAGAGACAGACACCGTCTCATACACACATTTATTTTACTTGAAGGAGCATTCATCCATTTTCCTAACCTAATCTTCATATAACTGGTCCTCACTAATTTTTTGTATATATTTAAAATGTATTATTTCTTGACCACAAATACCACAAGTACAGAATGCTACTTAGATCAGGGGTCCTCAACCCATTTGGCTGGGGACCCCCGGAAATGCTTTGGCCATATCTCGTGCCCCGCGGACCCCCATTTAAAGAGATAATGCCAGGGACCCCCATGAGAGAAGATGTTGACGGCCCTAGCAGTGATTCTCAACCCGTTTAATTTCAAGGACCGCCAGTTTAACATGCATTAGTCCACGGACCCCCATTTAATGGCATTTCTATCTCTGAGACCCCAATTTATATTGTAAAATCAATGTTAGTTTAACTCTGAGAGTGTACAAATGGAACCAAATGGCTCCGTTAGGGTCCATTTAGTTCCATTTGTGCACTCTCAGAGTTACAGACCCATAAGGGTCCATTTGGTTCCATTTGTACACTCTCAGAGTTACAGACCCATAAGGGTCCATTTGGTTCCATTTGTACACTCTCAGAGTTACAGACCCATAAGGGTCCATTTGGTTCCATTTGTACACTCTCAGAGTTACAGACCCATAAGGGTCCATTTGGTTCCATTTGTACACTCTCAGAGTTACAGACCCGTAAGGGTCCATTTGGTTCCATTTGTACACTCTCAGAGTTACAGACCCATAAGGGTCCATTTGGTTCCAAACTATCATTTAGCTGGGGACCCCCTGGAACTCCCTCAAGGACCCCTGGGGGTCCCCGGACCCCACTTTGGGAATCACTGACTTAGACGGCGTGGTTATTTAGACATAATTTAGACATATATGCTATTGATGTTTACCTGGTATATCCTAGTTAGTCTCTTAGAATCACATATTTACTCTACTTAGAGTCTATAGTATTTACTACGCTGTTTGTTGACTAGAGTTAATGCTTGCTGTGCTTTAATGCTTGCTGTGCTTTAAATACTCATAACAGCACCTTGCTAAATGCCCTGAAGTGTAAATTATACCACTCTGCCAATGAGAACACTTTGTCCGTTTGTCAGAATCCCACACTCAGATCATTAAGCAGTGTTTTTAAGGTTTCTGCCTGGCAGCAACGATTATGTGCACTTGTGAAGTGAAAACAAACGCCTTTTTTTAACGCGTCGCTCGATACCAAGATCGAAACGCAGATGGAAACGTGCCAGCTTCAAGCTCCCACGGAACATGGAGGGAATTCAATGAAAGGGGGGACTGAAAACGTTAGTCGGTGATTCATGAATCGTGCGTGGAGCTCAAGCAACATGGCTTTGAAGGGTAAGCAGATCTACACGCTCATGTCATGCTGCACAGCTGCTGATAAGCTAAGTTGATTAAAAAAAGGAAAAAAATAAACTGAAAAAAATAATTTATAAAAGAAAGAAAAAAAGATTTTCGAGTTTTTTCTTTTTTTTTCATGTTCGAATTTTGGAGCTTATAATAAATATCCAGATTTTTTTGGGGTCTGCCCTATCTGAACCCTGTCCCCCCAAGTCTTTTTAAAGTTTGTAGATCGGCTATTTTCTAATGACCAAAATGTATATAGGGCTGAAGTGGTTAAATGTATGTTTTGTAATAATAATCCAAATCTACAAAGTAACTATAGTAACCTCAAGTTTTCAAATAAATGTAGTGGAGTAGTATAAATATAGTATACTATAGTATACTTAGGCAAGTATAAATATTTGCCTAAGTACTGGAAATTGGACATACTCTTGTACTGTAGACTCCAGTACTTGAGTAAAATGTAAAGCCTCCGTTGTTGGCCCCCAGCCAGCCAGCCCGGACCACCGCCGTCAGAGAGTGTTTTACGACCGCTAGCCAAGTGCACTTTTATTTATGCACCCCCCCCCCCCCGCCCCTCTCTTCCCTTAGCCCGGAGGTGGTGGTGGTGGGGGTCTCGTCATGTGCCGACAGAGACCCCCGCGTCCACACTCACATTCCTGGCTGTCAGAAGCTGGACTCTTATTACTAAAAAGGTCCGCGACGGACGGACGGCCGCGCGCGGTGGAAACGTACAACACGACGCGGTGGGTTGTCACAAAGCCACATCAAACGATAATGTTCCCCCTCTCTCCCCCTAAAATGACCGAACATATCCCACCGCATGAAAAGCTGCTGATTAATTGCACGTAATATACAGTAGATTGAGATGTGGCCTCTACCCCGTTGTATGTTTAGAACCCATTTTGGGCGGGAACCCCTTTTGGTGTTAGCATTATGTTATGCTTTAGCTATTGAAAAATAGCAGATCTACAAGCTCATAGCGCGCCACCGAGTGGCGCGCTACGAGCTTGTAGGTCTGCTATTTTTGAAAAATCTAAGAACGACTGACATAAAAACATAGCTTTTTCAGAAAACTGTCAGGATGTAGAAGACATTTTTAGAATCTGATCTCGGGTCAAAATGGGTTAGAGCGGTTTTCCCAATGAAGAGAATGGTTTTACGGCTGCTGGTTTCGAGTTTTGTAGACTTTTTCCTGCAGGATACCACAATTTACAGAAATAACGGAGTCAAACACCAAACCTTTGTGTAAGTCCTGAAAGAAAAGCCGCTCCTCGCCCCACAACCCGCCTGCACTCTTCCAACCAGTGTTGTTTTTGTCGACTAAAACTATGTTGATTTTTATTTTTGTCGACTACCTTTTTTTCTTTTTTTTAATGTTTTTTTTGTTTGGCTTTCGCCTTTATTTTATATATTTTATGGAGGGACAGACAGTAGGCTGACAGGAAATGGGGAGAGAGATGGGGGGAAGACATGCAGTAAAGGCTGTCGGGATCGGGAGTCGAACCCGCGGCACACTGCCAGACTGGATTACCAGCCAAGGTGCCTGGACCACTGAGCCATGGCCCAGGCCTGTCGACTACCTTTTAACACCGACGAAAAGTAAGAACTAAAAGACAAATCATTTACGTTTGGTTGAGTTCGGGTGTCGCGCCCTGAAAATAGCAGATCTACAAGCTCACAATGTGTCGCAGCTTGTAGTTCGGCTATTTATCGGCTATTTTCACCATGCCATCAATTGTCAAATATGCAATTACGTAAATATATGTTGGCAGGCCTTGATGGCGTCATCAAGGCCTGCCAAAATATTTTTTTTGTCAACAAAATCAACTGTACATTTTTATTTAGTCGACCAAAATATCATATTTATTCGACTAAAACTAGACTCAAACCACAACATTTCGGATGACTACAATATGACTAAAACTAAACGAGATTTCATTCAAAAGGCTCCTCCTACCCCTCCGGCTTTGAGCAGCTTGCGGCGGAAGTCCTCCGTGGGGTTGTTGAAGGTCAGCTTCTCGCAGCGGAGGTGGTTGACCGGCGGGTGACCGTCCAGGTGCAGGAACAGGTCGTAGTCGAAGCGCACCTTCTTCGGTTCCTCCTGGAGACGATGGAGGCCCGGCGTCCACAGGGAAGAAAGCAGCACCGTCACTTGTTTTAATACAATTATTATCTGTTAACTGCCAGCAATTTTTCCAGTTAAAACCCTTATTTTGAAGGATTCACCGGTACGCGAAAGTCAGAACCGTAGACTTGTAGACTTACGATGTGTGTTGTGAAGGGACGCTATAGGATTAACTTTCACTCGGAGAAATACATTGTTGAAGACTATTTTGGTTATGGGCCGTCGAATAAAAACTTGTTTTGACCAGGGGCGCAATCTGACAAAGCAATCCGAGATAGGGACGCCCGCTGGCCTAGCGGTCCAGGGGCATACACCACATAAAGGCTCTAGCCTGACAGCGCTTCGCGTGTTCGAGTCCCGTTCATTACGATTGTTGCTGCCTGTCTCTCCCCGTCTCTCTCTCCCTCTTTCCTGTCCGTCTTCACTTGAAACTATCAATAAAAGGCAGAAAAGCCTAAAACAAATCTTAAAAAAATTTAAATTAAAAAAATGAATCCGAGATAAAGGCCTTTGTATAGAACAACTTGGTGCGGCCAAGCAAGATGGCCGGTTAATTTTCTGTTTTCCGCATCAACCTAGAAACCCAATGCTAATGTAAGTAGCATGCTTCTGAAATATGTAGATACCCTGGTTTGTTTACTGTTGAGTGAGAAATCATCAGGGGACCCCCAAAATAATTTGGGGAACCACTGATCTTAGCCTGGCTAATAAGCCAGACTCAAATCACACTGTCGTGTGGTATTTGAGTCTGGAGATGATGTGTATGGATCTTGTTTCCCGGGGGGGGCGGGTTCAAACATTTTCTCTTTGACGCAATTGGTCAGAGCTACTGTCAGTCAAAGGTCTCAAGCATTGAACGTCACTGTACCAAAGCCCGCCCATATTGCATACCGTGTCCCGATTGGCCACACCATTTCTCTGGTGTAGGAAATGGGCGTACAATTGAGCCTCTCCAGACCGTAATCCGCCGGCAGGCAATTTTTTTTGCCAACGGCTGATTCGGTCTGGCTTATTAACCAGGCTACACTGATCTAGCATGTCTGGATATGTAAAAAAAATTAAAAAAATAAAGTGATACCATGTTATATCTAACTTTTTATACCTCTTAAACGGCACAATAAAATGTGTCATGGGGATCGGTTAAGTTGCAGATCACCGATTTCGAGCAAAAATTAAGATCGGTGGCCGTTAAAAGGTGAAGAATGTACAATTGTACTGTTGTATAATTAATGTACCTTGTTTCTGAAGTAAACTTCAATGGGCAAGATGAACCCTGCGTATCCACACTCCTCCACTTTGTAGGGTGGATCCTTGCACACTGAAACGACAAGAAATAAAGAAATCCATTATTCAACTGTTAAGGAAAAAGTCGAAAATGATGGCCACCGCAATTTGATGGATATATAGGCCCCCTGAAACATGTAAGTGTCGTCAAAATGCTTGCTGCGCGGCAGATCAAAGGCATGGAGGCGCTTTTGCGTACCGAGAGCTGAGACAGGAATTTACTTCCTGAGAATCCTGACACAAAATGATGGTGCAATGTCTATCTACGTCCTGTAAGTAGACTTACACCGGGGCTCCACCGGGCACGTCAGCGTCGCGTCACCGTCAGGGAATGTTCCCTTTTTAATCAATGAAGGGTGGCTCCACTGCCTGCGTTGCGTTGCGTTGCGTTGCGTTGCGTTGCGTGACTGCATTAAAATTGCCCCGGAGACGCCACGCGTCCGGTGGAGCCCCGGCGTAAGAAATAAAACTAGTGGGCCTGGGCCGTGGCTCAGCGGTTCAGGCACCTTGTCTGTATGACCTAGTGACTTTTGTCCCTTATTGTCGACTTTGTTGATTTCCTAATGTATGTTTAATTTACAACCAATTGTCTTTACATAATTTCTTATATAATGCTTTTAGAATGTAACTGAAATTATGTAAAAGTTATTTGGGGTCCTTGTGCCTTTAAATGATGTCATGAAATTGATGATCACAAGCTGTACCTCTTTCTCTAATCAGACTGTCAAAATGATGAGTTATGCCTGAAGAAGGTCCGGAGGGACCGAAACGTTGCATTTTTAAAGAAAATACTCTTGTACCGAGCAAATACACAGTGTGCGGGTGTATTCTATTCTATTCCTTCCATATTTTATTTATTTAACAGGGACAATGCACATTAATCAACACGTCAGAGTTAGCCATAAACTAATTTTCATCTGTAGTCCCTGAGCAGGCGCTGTTGGAGCGCCTCGGCAGGCCACGGCTGCATGGTGCATGTGGTAGACCATGGCGGCAGAAAAACTATCTGGAATGGCCCAATATTTAGTTGTTACCAACATGTCTATCAACACAAAATGAACAATAGGTTAGCTATGCCGCCCCACTACAAGCAAAACAACAGCATAGGGATGGGTCCGATTTATCGATTAATCGATTATCGTTAACAGGACCCGAAATCGATTATGAAAATAAAAAATTGATAATCGGGAAAAAATTTGTTTTAATGAAAATCTTTTGGAAAGGCAATATTGTCATCCAAACAGGACAGGGCTATAGGCCTACCAAAGTGTGCCTGGAATGTGTCTGTGTAGCTGCATGAGGAGTGTGAGTCATTGAGTGTGAGTGGAGATTGATTCCAATCAAGATACATGTTTGGAGGATTTAGCAGGTGTTGGGAATTTACCTAATCAGGCCTAGGCTGGGGTTGCTATGGTGGTCAATTGGCTCAACACTGGTCCAGGGACCACCAGTGGTCCTCATTTAAAAGATGGAGTTAGTAACCAAATGGACCCTCCTTATTAACTCTCAAGAGTTAAAATTATTGTTAAGCATCTACATCAGGTGTTCCCAAACTGTTTTGACTTAGGTACCCCTTGGGGGGAAGATTGTTTTTATTTGTAGGGTTCATTAAAAAAAAAAAAAAAACATTTTTTGACCTGACCTGAACATTATGCTAATCGATTTTCATTTTTGACACATTTACACATCCCTACAACAGCACTGGAATCTCTAAAATCCTGTTGAGATGCGGGTGTCTCAACAGGGTTGTTGGTGTCCGATGCTGTGTGCAGCTGCATGTGCATTGGAGATGTACATTCTTGAATATAGATATTGTGCCGGGGCAGAGTTTCTGCACAATGCAGTGGCAAGCAGGACGATGTCCTTGAGCAGTCACATCACTTACAGCAGGGGTGGGCAACTGGCGGCCCGGGGGGCCACATGCGGCCCCCACCTTCACTTAATGGGGCCCTCAGGTGAATGTCAGAATACTGATATATTATTGGTTTCAGCTGTTTACAATTCCACGACATGCAAAACATGACTCGCTGTAATGACTTCAGTCTAAATTAGTGGCTCAATGCTTCAACACAAGTATAATTAAAGGCATTTGAAATGACATACAAATGTTAATTTTCAGGATTCTGATTAAAAAAATAGCAAAAATTCAAGATTTCAATTCGAATATAGCAAAAATAGATGTAGATCGGCTATTTTTGCGACGACCGTAATATATGGCCCTAGGGAGTGAGTGTTGAAATATAGTGGCCCTCTCCATTGTCAAAGTTGCCCACCCCTGACTTACAGTATGTGTGTCACAGTGTGTTATACTGGGTGGAGCTCTTCGCTAACCTATAATTCAGCGTTTGAGTTCACCGATGAATCCAGTGAAGTGACGTTGGTCGCTAAAACTCGCCTCCCATCCACTCCTACGATAGATATAATACAAATCACACCCGTGTGAAGTGAGGGGCGCTCTTATCTCATCATACTGTACATCATCTCATGCTGGCCAATCACAATTTGCGTCCTCACTTTTGTCATCAATGTTTGTTTGTCTACACTTTATTTTTGAGTGGTGTAAACCACTCCTACAACTGGCTTTGTTAGTTTTTGAGTGGTGTAAACCACTCCTACAACTGGCTTTGTTAGTTTGTCTGTCTGTCTGTTCGTACCAAAAAATTAGCATGGTTGCTATGGTCACCCAGTTCACACGGGTGTGATTTCATTACGTCAGACATTACGTCAGACCACAGCTGATCAGTTAGATATAAGACCTTACACCACTCAGTTCACACGGGTGTGATTTTTTAACAAACAAACACTCAAAACCAGTCATAGGAAACGGTAGCAAAACAATGTTTGTGTTTACACAAACCCTCACAGCTGGACATAGGAGGGGCTAGCACCCCTCAAAAACCTAGATGCCTCATTGGCCGCTGCACTTCATTGGAGCAACTCAAGTGACTACTGACCAATCACAGCGCGTCTTTTATCAGTCTTTAATCTTTTTTTTTTTAAATATTTCGTT
Source organism: Electrona antarctica (assembly GCF_951216825.1). Taxonomy (NCBI): domain Eukaryota; kingdom Metazoa; phylum Chordata; class Actinopteri; order Myctophiformes; family Myctophidae; genus Electrona; species Electrona antarctica. Next base: position 39,029,473 of record NC_136802.1, on the reverse strand, counting down.
GCGAACGCACATGCAAACGTCTTGCTGAGAAGTCCGGGGTGCGATCGTAGTGAAGATGAATAGTCTGTGACTACTTAAAAAGGTATAAGAAAATGCCCCAAAACGCTGGCAGCGTGGGTGGAAATGTATGATTTATATGAGCTAGTATACAGTTCCTGCATAATACAATAGGTACATTGGCTGCTAGTTATTGCTAGTTATTGTGCCGGTATACTGTACTGCTAAACCTGCACTTCTTCCATCCATCCATCCACCCATCCATCCATCCATCCATCCATTCTCTCCTGAGACCTCATTAGAGGTAGCTTCCAGCTTCTATTGCCATCCAACGAGATTCTCCATGCATCCTAAACCAGGGGAAACTGGAGCTCAAATTAAAAAAGGGCGGTGTATTTGTACAGATCTCACACACACCTTGGATGGCAGCGAGTCAGGCAGACATGCCTGTGTGTGCGTGTGCGTGTGTGTGCGTGTGTGTGTGTGTGTGTGTGTGTGTGTGTGCGTGTGAGTGCGTGCGTGCCATCGTGTCCCAGTAGGGATTTAATCGACACAATACACCCATCTGTAAGAGGCTCAGGTGACGTCCTGTACCCAGGAGGGTGTTTGTTTGTCAGGCAGACAGACAGACAACCTCCCAGAGGAGTTTGGCAGACAGAATATACCAACTATAGTTTACATTGTGTACACACACACAGCAGGGTCGATTTCGTCTACGACTATAAAAAAAAAGCCACACTGGTGATTTGAGACGCAACTAAACCGTTTCGGCGTTCGTCGCGGCGGTCTGGTGAAATGTCCCGTTGCACGTCGGCGCATGTACGTTGCATTGCGTCGCAAGTGATTCAATTCATCGTAGGGGCTTTATTGGCATGAGAAAACACTAGTTATCCGTCCGTCTCTCTGCGTGTGTGTGTCACACTAGCCGGCTCTAGTGTGTGTGTGTGTGTGTGTGTGTGTGTGTGTGTGTGTGTGTGTGCGCGCACGCACGCACGCACGCACGCACGCACGCACGCACGCACGCACGCACATGCATGCCGCTTTACGGCAAGTCGCAAAAACACTGGTTGCCATGGAAACCCATTGGTTTCGCTACGTTGCAAAAATCATCGCTGTGGAAACAGATATCCGTTGCAGCACGCCGGCGCACCTTGGCTGTCGTGTGAGACACCACGTCCAGTTAAAACACCATTCTGTCGCAGGTATAGGGATGGAGCTCGTTAATTTTTATTGATAAGGAGCACCGTATCGATCATCAGGCTTATCGAGCCGGGTTCTTACAGAGCAGGTATAGTTGCAAGGAGTTGGATGGCGAATCCGAACCCCTTTTGGTGTTAGCATTATGTTATACTTTAGCTATTGAAAAATAGCAGATCTACAAGCTCATAGCGCGCCACCGAGTGGCGCGCTACGAGCTTGTAGGTCTGCTATTTTTTTTAAATCGAAGAACGACTGACATAGAAACATAGCTTTTTCAGAAAACTGTCAGGATGTAGAAGACATTTTTAGAATCTGATCTCAGGTCAAAATGGGTTAAAGCTATGATGAAAAATGTTCATCGACTACCTTTTTTTTCTGATGATTGACAATTTCGTCAAGAAATAAAAACTATAATGACCGCTGGCTGGCTGGGGGCCAGGTCAGTCCAGGAACCCCACCGTATAAGTACCCCCCCTGGCCCTGCACAAATATTATGGGTCACCCTTAATGGTGCGACAGGGTCAGGTTCAATTTCACATGGGTCACCATTACTGGTGCGACAGGGTCAGGTTCTAAAAGACTCCATTCACCACATGAAATATGGTCGAGTGGAGATGAGCCAATGTAAACGTAAACACTCAACACGTAAATCCCAATTTGTCCCATTTTAGACCCTGAGGCCGATTTCTACAAATGGAACCTTTTTCAGACCCCTATCTGAAAGTGTGTCACAAAGTGAATATAACATTCTTATTTGTAATGTTATATTCTTCAAAAGGTCACAAAGTGACACACTGGGCTTGTATGTCTGCTATTTTTGAATAGCCAACGCTAAAATCTAAAATTACACATTGTGCTTTCCCGGATTTAACCCATTTAGGCCCGACGTCGAAATAAAAAAAAAACGTTCGCTCTGAAAGAATATATATTCAAAGATGTATGCCGCATTTTCACGATTTTTCAAAAATAGCAGACCTACAAGCTCGTAGCGTGCCACTCGGTGGCGCGCTATGAGCTTGTAGATCTGCTATTTTTCAATAGCTAAAGCATAACACAATGCTAACACCAAAAGGGGTTCCCGCCCAAAATGGGTTTTAATAGGTTAGTTGTCAGTGGGTCGCTCGCGATTCGGATCCTCTAATTTCAAGTCTTTCGCTCCTTTTCTTATTTGTAATGTTATATTCTTCAAAAGGTGGGTTATCGTTCAGTCACAGCATGGATACCTCATAATCCAAAATGGCTACTTTTCAGGATTCAAATTCAAAAGAATGACACTGTGTGGCAATGTAGGGTATTCACGTGCACACGCACACACCTCATAATCCAAAATGGCTACTTTTCAGGATTCAAATTCAAAAGTATGACACTGTGGCAATGTAGGGTATTCGCGCGCGCGCACGCACGCACGCACGCACACACACGCACACGGTTTCTGCCCGACAGCAACAATATGCTAGATATTTTAGTTTTGTCTTCTTCTAAGCAACATGTAGTCATCAGGGAAAAGGGGGTATACTTTGATCCAGAAATCAGGCAAACGGGTTACTGAAGCCACTGCTCTGCACTGCACTACGCCACA